>NC_142670.1:6310000-6610000 GCF_964200805.1 Pocillopora damicornis
ATATCTCAATCAGAGTTAAATCCACCAATCGCTCTTTTACGTTGGTTCCGTATGAGCACGGACTTCATTCACTAAAAGCTGTATTCAGTTTACCTGAGTGGAGTTGAAAATTGTGAAAATGTAGGCAAACGCTTTGTGCATGGGCGACAGAAGACCAAATAGCCACGTGATCCCTAGCAAAGGAATCATCAACACGCATGCCCTGACACCAAGTCTATAGAATCACGGAAAAATAATAAAATCAATATAATTTCCTTTTATTATTGTTGTGAGTTGGCATTATTTGTATGAGACAGCAAAGTAAGTGGATAATGACTTATATGGATCTACCACTTGCGCCACTAAAATACTTACCTCATTTGTTCACTGATTTTGTCTTTTGCATGCTGCATGTTTTTCATCTCCTTGATAACTCGTACCAGTATCAGCGTGTTTAACTGGAAGCAAAACAAAATAGAACGAAACAAAAACAATTTAACTATACAAAGGAAAGAGAAGTTTGTACTTGAGCTAAGTTCTCCTATCGGCCTTATTGGATGTTCTTTAAAAGTTTAACCCTTCCCCCCCTCATCATTCCATTCGCCAAACAACACAAAACAACAACCCGGGAGAGACTCGAGTCAGGACCCAACCTGAAAATCTTGCGTGGTAACCGCTGACGGCATCTCCCGAAATAAAGGCCACCTCAAGAAAAATGTGTATTTCGTACATATTTTATATTTCGTTGAAAACTATTGAACAGAGTCAACGAGGTTAAAAAAAAGCGGCAAGCGAAAGAAATGCTCACGATGCAATGATAACTAAAGGCAAAGCGTGAAAGAGGGAAACGAAAAAAATATAAGAATTCAACTTACCAACTCGATCAGTACAACGAATACAACAAATATCCAGATCATGCCATTAGAGGATGACATCCAGCAGCTGAATAAAAATCAAGTATCTGACACTTTTAATACATTATCAGTTAATTAATTTTTTTTTGCGAATGCATGTACGCAGTACCCTCCATGTTAGGTTTGATGACAAGTAATACAAAAGAACATAGAAATAACAAAACAACAAAAACAACAACAACAGCAGCATCAAACCAATCAATTAAACCAAAAACAATAACAATAATAACAAAAACAATAGACAAAAACGGAAAAACAAAGCCAAGAAAAATACAACATTAAATGAGGATTCGCGACAGGGAAATCACACGAGAAAAAAATCATTCACTTCTTACAAATTTGCACTGATATAGCTTTTAATCCCCGGTCCGGTTCCTGCTGCAATGCCCAACGATATGGAAACAACGACGGCGGGTAGACCTGTGGATTCGAAATTCGAAGTGACAACAGAGTCAAATGATGATGATGTCTAAGACGATGATCGTGTTCGCAATGTTCATGGTAAGTCATGTTTTACTTTTCCAAAGATTATCAAAGAGAGAATGGGTTTCTAATTCATAGTTACCCCATGAAAATCCATGTGAAACCTTCATCTTATCGTCGATGTTGTAAACTTTTACAACAAACAGGTAGAGATAAACTCCCTCGATCAACATCCAGCAGAAAGCGGCCATTAGGAAATATTGCACAAAAGCTGCTACTGTAACACAGGCGGACTGCACAAGAATAAAAACGTTGAGTTAAGATTTGCATCAGTGTCATTAAGATTTAACAAAGAAGATTCTTCTCTTCTCGTTTGATACAATATCTCACCTTGTTCTCGACAGCACCACTTCCAGTTGGGAAGATAATTTGACCTGCACCAAGTGAAGCGACTAGACTCACTCGAATCTGAGATAAAGGTCCACTCATGTCTCTGATCAAAAATAAACAACTGATTTTATTCTAAATCAGTTCCATTCTCATTTATACAAAGCCTGGTTATATTTTTGATTCGACTTGGCTGCTTAAATGAATCTAAACTTCACACATTTAAACTGATATAATTTCTTGTTGGTCTATATTCTGAGCTTGCTTTAGAATTCTTGGGTGGAACTATATTATGTACTTACGTAAGAACAGCATAACTGGTGATTGTTAAAGATATTCCAACCAGAGAGAAAGACAAGCCCACATATGTAAGAATTTCCAGCGCTTTCTCGTCAGTCTTAAGAATGAATAGAAAAACGGCGATTCAATATTAGTAACGGAAGAGGGCTACACACCATCTACTTGGATTGTGGACATGTAGGAAAAAGTGCCACGTCAATGTTGTCTAGTCTTAGTTCCTTCTGAAATCAATGCATGTGTGTTTAGCGATATTCCTACCTTAGTTAAAACGTTACCGCTGGTTCCTCTGTCAAACTGCATAAGAACTGCAAAGTGAGTCAAATGATTGCAGCTGCACTCGGTGTGAGATTCGTTCCTCGATGTTAGGAGGCACCCTTGTCCTGACCAACTAGAATGACAGCAGAAAACAGTCAGAAGAGCAGTATTTAGATTCGAAATGAACAAAACAACTGCCAGCTGCCAGCTTTATAGACCGCTGAGCATGCGGAAGCTGAGAAGGAGGAAAAGAAGGAGTAAAAGGTGACCACACAATGTGATGTACCAGTGCACAAAAGCAAAGTTCTTTAGCAAATTGATAATTTGACGTGAACGATGTCATCAATTCATCCAGAGCTGTTTACCTGTTTTTTGAAGTATTCCAAAACACGCAGCTTCTCTTCGGTGCATCCTAAAACCGTAAAGTACCGTTATTATTACGTAGTGCAGCGACTAGCTGGCTGATGAGGAGGTGGGAGTGCTCTTGCCGGAATCATGACAGGACGGAAAATGCGTGCACTGTAAGTACCTCCCGTTTTCCGTCCTGTCATGTTTCAGACCCCTCCTTATCACTTTGGATACATGTAAAGAATTGTTTACAAGATTTCTAGTCTAGTTCCTCTCGCTTTAAAGAAACTCCTTGAAAAAGAAATAGGATCTTGACGTGATACGATGATGATATTAATAACAATAGAAATTATAATAATAAAGATAATAGTGATGATGATGATAATAATATTCATGGAAATAATGATAATAATAATACTATTAATAATAATAACATTAATAACAATAATAATAATATTATTAAGAAGAAGAAGAAACAAATTAAATCAAATCAAAACAAAAGATAAGTTACGAATTTTCTTTCTTAATAAATTGTAACTTACCAGTAGGTTTTTAAATTTTAATGTTACATTTTTCCTGAAAGTGTTGTTCCTCGACCATATCGTTGCAGACAAGATATTACTGTTGAATTCCCAAAAGACAAATAAAAAAGAAAACAAACAGACCGACAAAAGACAAAAAGATAAGTTAATAAAAAGATAGCAAAACATGATCAACACGAAAGAAACTAAAAAAAAAAGAGGAATTCAAATTTAGGTCGAGTAAATTCTTCTTATTAAAATGCCCTATGTAAGTTATTAGCGCACCAAAACAGATTTATTTGAGATGAAATATACTCTATGCAATACTAAGTTTTAGCAAACCTGATTTTAGTGACAGGAGCAGAGTCGGTCTGGCCTGTTAGGAATACTTCATGGAGATCTTTGTAAATGACACAAAGTACAACTGATCCTAAGATGTAATGATGGAAACGATTTCCTAATTTGATAATGCTACGAGAATGTCGAGAAAAAAACATAAGTTGTCACAGTTTAAAAACCCTGCGAGTTTATTAGTGTGTTTCATTGGCATGCCCAACTTGTAATAAGAATAAAATATTTCGACCAAAGGAGACATAAACAGGTAAAAGAAAACCAAAACAACTGGATTAAGATATTAGCGATTCAGTTTGAATGTTCGTTATAAATTGAAACCCAGCCCCCCTTTGACCAATAACACTGATAATCGCTAAAATGATTTGAATAATGCGGCAAAAATATATTATTTTCTATGCTTTAAAAAAAAAAAGAGTAAAGATTAGCTTTCTAACCGTTATCCAAGCCTGTAACAGGGACACTGACGTAGTTTTCTCCTTTATCATCCACAAGTTCTACTCTCGTCTCATTTTCGTGGAAAATCTTCCTGACCAAAATATCTAATTGCAAAACAGCGACTTATACTAAGTGAGGGCCAAAATAAATGCAGATGCTTTCATAGTAGTCACAAGTTATCGTCCTCAAAAGTTTTAGTAAATGCGAGTAGTTTGCATGGATCATCAGTCAAAGGAGCGTTCTCCATTCAATTGTCAGATAAAGTGCTGGTGATCATTTTTAAATCAAAAAACAAATCACTGCGATGAATTAAAATGATTTCTTATTTTTATTTTTTCAATTTATTTATTCATTCCATTCATTTTTTTTCACTCTTTTATGACCGATTCATAACTATGACGATATTAAAGAGCACATGTAAAATAAAAAGAATTCTTGGAATTGGAGATAACTGACAAGCGATAGGACTTTGCTGTTATAAAACTGCAAAAAAGAGGTAGAAGACATTTCATATGTCGCGAAAATGAGTCGATAAAGGGTTGCTACAGACAAAGTTTACCCCCAGAACGTCGAAAAACTAGTAGCGTTTGGCAAATTTTTTCTAAAATCTGCCACGAATGATGCATGTATTTATGAACTCTGAAATAGGAATCATAAAAACTTCCAAATCAGCTTTTAAGATCTACTTACCTGCATGTTCACCACGGATGTCAATCTTAGGTACGGTTTGATTAAGGTGATTTTGAGCATAATTCCCAAAGAACTCCTCCAAATCAGTAACAGTGAAGAAAGCGCGTTCCATATTTTCCTTAGTTACTTTATTTACAGAAGAGTTGGTCACTTCTTTTAGGATGTTGTTAACAACTTTCTTGACTGGGAACTGAGAAAGAATTAATAAATTCATGGGTTTCACAGTCTGTGGAAAATTGAGCTTTCTTTAACCAAGGCGCCAGCAATAACTTAAGTGGAGTTTAATTTCCCGACCTCTTGATCGAACTCCTCTATTTACACCTCATTACCAGGAATTTCTAGGTAAAGTATTACGAACATAATACATCAAGAATGGAACAACTGATTAAAACATTAGAAACAACATAGGGAATGCAAATAGCATAAGAAATACTGATAGCATAAGAAAGAACGTACTCGCGATTACATTTCGAGCTTTGCATGATTCGCGCGAAAGTCGAACTTATATCGATAACTATATGCGGACTCGGGTTGGGGGGGGGATCTGTTTGTACACTCTTTAAAGGGTGGAATTAAAGGACCAATAACTATAGAGACTAAAAATGTTGCAAGAAAATCAAATACACCTACCTCGCTTGATGGTGTTAGCTTAATGGCAGGAAAATTCAGTGTCAGACACTGTTTCACTTTGATTCTGCCCAAATACGACGAGTCGGTTGTATTTGTCAATATAATCGAAAACTGCATGCGAGTTTTTTCGTTTTCACCAAGAGCTACAGCAGTTTTTGTCAATATATGTAGGTGTCTCATTGCCACATTCCATCCTATGCCAGATTCGACGCATTTCTTGAACACTTTGCTGTAGTGTCCGATAGTCCGAACGGTTCAACTCTGAGGGTGCGAGTGTATCATTAGGGTGGGAGCAAAGTCCATCTGCGTTAGATACGTGAACATAAATCAGAGACATTTATAATGGTAAATGCTGTTCCTCGTTCATACATATACAGTTTATATTTTTTTAAATTTATTTTTTCCATTAGTATATTATTTGCTTATATTATTTTTCGCTTGATTCTTTATCCTTTATCTGCTCGAATACAATCCCAGTTGCGTTTCCAACCCGGTGAGGATCGCGTTGCAGTTTCTGTTTAAGTTTGCGTGTGTCTGGGATTTTTTGTTTGTTTGTTTTTGTTTTTGCTTTTTTTAAATCAGTTTCCACTTTTCACTTTCTACTCGTTGAACAGAGTAGTTAGTGGTTGGTATCGAGAGTTTGTATAGAAAAGCCAAACAAAGAAAAAGATTGTAAGGATGTTTAGAACCTTTAGTTCTTTCTCTGAATTTTTTTTAGTTGTTTAGGATGGGCCCCGCTTTGATTTTGATGTTACCTTCTAAATTTTCTAGGCCAAAACCCCCGCTTTGTTTGCTTTCCCTCCTCTTTTGGACAATTACAGGCAATAACAGATCAGTAATCTTTTAGAACGGGTCGCCTTCTAATATTTATTGAGCAACAGATAATACATTGTTTAATCTTTGACGGCAGAGGTTAGCAAGTTGAACAACGTAGAACATTTACAGTTTTCGTTAATTCCTTTTTTTTCCCGCAAATACAATACATACCTTGTGCTGAAGTTGGCATGGTCATACCAGCTGTAACAAAACCAAAAAGAAATGATTCCTCAATTCACAGCCATTCCGAAACAAGGGGTGAGGGGTAGGGAAGGCGAGTGGGGGGGGGGGGAGGTTAGGGGAATCAATAGCAAGACAAGCACTTAAATGAAAAGATACCTCATGGAAACGTGGAACTTCCTAGTCAACCATATAGGGGCAGCTGCGGGTAAAATCAATCGTATTACACTTAACGCCTTCTAAGGGTCTTGCTTTACCACTCATTAAGGAAGGATTCGTAGATGGAGAAGCGTTATGCATCCTAAGAACAAATTCGACACCCTCCACGCGTAGTAATTACGTACAGAGTTTCAAAATATGCTTAAAGAGGGGAATGGAAGATACTTGACGAAGATGTAGAGAAATATATGTCAGGCCTAGTAGAGAAGGGCCATCAAAAAGAAAGAAAATAACATACGGAAAAACTATTGCTATTTATGGCGCAATATCTTCCGGTAAGAACATACTGATGGGAAAATGGCACCTTATTCAAAATCAACGCACTGAATCACATCGTAAAGGAAAGTCATTAAAATATATGATGGAGGCAGAAGTTAAAAATCGCTTGCGAATGCCCGAAGTCCTGGAGGCCCGCCGGGCGTCAATACTTTTTAACTCGTCATTTGCTTCTTGTGATCTACACCCCGCGCGAGGTGTAGGTTGAAATAACTCCTCGAGGAAATTGCGAGAAACCACTAAACTAACTGCCTAGAGTAAACAACTCATAATTTCAGAAGACTGCCACAACCATTTAAGACCTTAATATATCCAAATCGCTCTGATGCAGTTAGATGAGAGACCACAACGAAAATTTCACGAATTTAGATAGCATAAAAAATAGCGGAATAAGCGCGAAATGTTTGTGGTCGACAAGGATCTTTTAAAACGATCATGAAGTGAGAGTTTAACTAGTCAAAGAAATTGCGCCGAGTTTGAATCCTCATGCCAAAAAAAAAAATATTCTGTAATAAACAAAGGGACACAAGGTGTAATCTTCAGAGATTGCCTCTCGCTCAATAATTAAAAGAGAATGTAACAGTGTTTTCCTAAGCTTTACCCAGTGAAGTATGAGAGGCTAAAGAGGCCTCGATAACCTATAAGGACTTGTGATACATATTTTTCTGCGATAATTCAGTGTTCCTGTTATGTCATCTATACCGGAACATCTGTAAAGTTTTTCTTGAGAGCCTTATTGCTCAGAAAAAAAACAAAAAACAAACCTAGCCCATGAAAGAGCACAGTTCTCGCAACTTATAACTACAGTGACTGATATATTTGAAACAGTTGAGATCAATTTCTGTTTTCTGGCCTAATTATTGCTTGAAAGGCTTCTGTTGTGGGAGAGCGCTTGAGGCGATAGAACGGTCAGGGAAATACATCTGCTTAAATAGAGATGATCGTTGCATTAATATTGTCTCCTCGCTCTAAAAAGCGACTACGTTTACTGTAAGGAAGGAAATTAATTTAAGACGGTGGCGTTCAAAGTCCGCATGGAAAAGAAAAATAAGACAGAGTAAATCAAAAACGTTTGGCCACGAATCTTAAGAATGGGGGTAAATTTAACCGTTGTGTTCCGGTTTCGATAGTTGCTAAATTGCATCTCGTTTAAATTTCGTTTTAACCAAAGCTATGAGATGACAAAGGGAACCACCTGAACAAATTTAAAGGCTCTCTTCTTCAGATTTGTTTTCACCTCCTTCTTTTTATTTTTTTCTTACCAGACTTCACGTCAGTCAATCGCGTTAGTATGAACACCAAGAAATTTGGAAAACATTCTGCGGTATAATCAGGGAGAAAACATTACAGGAAGCTGGTTAAACTGCTTGACTACAACGGATTGGTTTCATATAAGTACTTACCAAAAATGATTAGTAGTATATGCAAAAGCATTTCATTGAAAGGCTCCGTCCAGGTGAAAGGACTCCTCTTTGACATTCAAGTATCCAAAATAACCGATGACAAATTTGCCTCGCGAAGAGCTCTTATTCAGACTGCTTCACTTATGGCCCTACACAGCGAAGTAAAATTATTTGATGCAAATCTCACTTAGCGCGGATTGAGAATATAAACTGTTTGAGTGCGAATCTTTTTTCCCTTATGGCCTTAAAGGAACTTAACTTTTAGCTCGTAGATTCATTATAACATCTCCGATGGTTTATTGTCATAATTACGCACATAAACAAGTGGATGATGGTTAGATCAATATGCCCGTACACAGGTGGCGAAGGCTTTATAAAAAGATAGGGTTTTCCATAATATAGCATTTCATTAAGATGCAATATTATTTTCAGTTTTCTCATGCAAATCAAACTAGTATTTGTGCTTGTGATTGTCGGGTATCAGGCTATTAATCAAACAGAAAACAATACATACGCGGTACAGAAAAGATACCTAACATTCTAATTCTACCATTCTGTGTTTTGTTTCAGTTGAAAGCTGACAGGGTCTTTATATCAATGCCTTGAGGTAGTATGATTGAAATTGCAACTGAGATGCCAAACGCTCGTCATGCAAACACACAGTGTTTCGTGGAGGATTAATTTACTTGCCGTTGTCAGCTTACGGCAGCGGAGGCAAAATATGTAGTGCAGTAGATAATAACAACTGCTCTGTCACTTTCTCGAGTGAAAAAGCATTAGGCTCTTTGTCTCTAGAGATAATAACTTATTTCCTTCCCCTATTATTGTTTTGTTTTGTTTAGCCTTTTTTTCGTGGCTTTTCTGTAAGAGTTCTGTTTTCATATCGTATTGTATAATTAGTTGCCGGATTCCCAACTTGCAATGTCTACTGCTGTACTACGAAGTTATAATTTCAGTTGTCACTTTTTGTACAACGTAACATTTTGGAAACTACATGGAGCTTTTGTTCGATACTTTTTTAATTATTTTGCTGTCACTCAGTGGCTTAACTTTTATTTTTCTCGGCGCAGCAATGGCTGTGGAATCCTCATTTACTTCCGGGGGCACTACGGTTGTTCGTTTTGTGCAAGTCCATCATCCATCGCTGGGAAAATGGCCTGAATCCTTCTTCTCAAACGAGCTCTTATCTGTAAATTGCAATTCAAATTAGCCACACTATCACATTCAAGGAGTTTGTGAGTAGTCGTATTCTTTTTGTCATCGATTTTGTATTGTTCTATGATATGAATGGAATTTCAGTAAAAGCCAATTTTCACAAGCCATATTGAAACTTGAGCTCATTCAGTTATCTGGAGCTACTGTGGACAGGTACCGTTATAAAATGTAAAAAATGTCCTATAACTTGTTCCTTTTTCTCTCTGTAGTAAATTTTATCAACAAAAACCTTACATTCTGACTCTTCATCTGGAATACGTCCTTTCTTCTTTCTTCCTTTACCCCCATCCTCAGACACGGGAATTTGTTTGAAAGCTGTGCTCCTGCGCACTTATGGATTTACATACCCCACAGAATATGTGAATACACTGAAAATTCTGGTCCTATAGTGCTTCCGTTTGTCATGCTGCTTTTGCTTTCCAGCTAGTCCAGATCTAAGCACAAGCCTCGTTAACTAGGACTTTATTTCTTTGATATAATATCGAAATTAAATTGAACTTCCTGGTCTCCACTGTAACTGCAAAAATCGATATAATACCGGATCTTGAGATGTAATTTTAAGCGATTAATCACTGACCTCACTTTTCCTCACGCAATGAAGAAGAAAGATCAAGAAACCCTGTTGAATTATAGAGAAGTGAGAGGTTTTGTCAAATTATGACGATGAGGATTTGATTATGATTTTCACAAGACTTACACAGTTTTTAAACCACTGAGCTGGCAGAGTAATGAGGTCAACATAACACCATCACAAGATTACCGGGACTGTACATCTGTCAGAAATATTAAGTCTTTTGATCTCCACAGACATTTATCTACTCCTCACCTGTGTAGAGTTGAAGATTGTGAAGATGTAAGCGAAAGGTTTGTGTTATGGTGCCAATAACCCAAATAACCACGAGATCCCTTACAGAGGAATTATAACCACGCATGCCTCCACACCAAGTCTGAAAAAAAACAACAACAACAACAACAACAACAAAGGAACAAAAACAAAACAAGAGATTAGTATTGCTGTTTAGTAATTGTTGATGATGACACACTATAAGGTAGCAATTTTATCAAGATGATGACTTGCTGTTATTGTTTTGGACTTCAGATTTAACCTTAGAAGATTTATGATTAAAAAAATGTTGGATCCTAGATTGTTGTTTCAAGAAAGGAGCAGATTCCAAGACCCAGTATTTCGGAAACCAAATTTTCTTTTATGGAACACAATATACCTTATTTGAGCGCTATGTTTGTTGTTCTCTTATTGCATAGTCACCATTCCCTTGATAACTCGCTCGAGGATCAGAATGTTGAACTTAAAGAAGGAAATAGACCTATATGAGCCTCATGAAAGTTTTTTTTTTTAGTTTCGATAATGATAATCATGCATGGTTATGTTCACTTACAAATTCAATGAGCACAAGAAATACTATAAATATCCAGATCAGGAAATTGGCAAATGCTTTGTTTGTCAATGATTACTTGACATACCAATATGGATTCGCCACAGATTTATTGCGTTGATCGTGCCTTTTCTACAGAATATTGATTGGTGGCATCAATGATTACAGCCTGATCAATCCGATTCAAAACCGATCTTAAGACTCATAAACACGATAACAAGAAGCTAATAAATGAAAACGAAAAAGGATCATTTTTGAATTTATACCTTACGTTCAGCTGTAACAAGATATTTGTTCATTTTCCAAATTACTTGTGTTACATCAGTTCTTGGAAAGCTGAGTGGGATGACATTAGATCAGTACAATGAAATTCTCCTCACGATTTATCAGCCACAAAACTTTCGATTCCATCTTTTCCAGCTGCAATACTCAGCTGTGTCCAGAAGAATAGCAAAATGAGAACAGCAAAATGAGTCAATGGTGACAGGTGCACTCTGTTTGGTGTGCATCAGTACACAAGCCAATGGAACTGAAGCGTAAGGCGGATAACTTATCGATCAAGTCAGATTCTGGTGCACAAGTCATGCGAACGGAGCCCCGTATCTAATAACATATTTAACTTATCAAAGTTATAGTAAAAATAAAAAAGAAGGAAAAAAATAAAGAAGTGATTACCACTTTTTAAAGCTTGCAGCAAACAATGGAAAAAAAATTAAACATTTTTTTTTTTAAAGATATCCCAACGACGTTGTTGTAATTTTCAATTTACAAAACAATCAGTCCCGTTCTCCAGAGTTTTTTAGCAATCAGTATTGGGCCACTTCTTATGACAATTCAGTGTATCATCAAATAGGGATATTAACCATTAGTCGAAAAGGGCTGATAAACTAAACCATATGTTTAAAAGGATCGATAAACTAGCACATCGAGTCTTGAAAGACTAATCTTCCGAGCATAAGCTGCTTGTCTGACGAAAGGATACTGTCTGAACATTATCTCTATTGCAAAATAATCCAATCTCTTTGTTCAGTTATCTCAAGATAACACTCTTAGATACTGATACTTTTGTCTATTGTCAACACCTAATTTTAGTTCATTTTAATGTGCGGAACTACATATTCTCCGTCCCTACCGCGTAGTTTTCTTTGGTTAGTACTCGTATTCGAGATTATCTACACGGCCATGGCAGACATATAGACTTACACTCTGCGAAAATATGCATAACAGCTAAGAGGATTTTATAGAAGAAAACAGGCTTTGATAACAAACATAACTTTAAGAATTTTAGATATATGAATTCATATATTTGCACTGCAGTGAAGAAACGAATTTAATTAAGAGATCCTACAGGATTTGAACCCATGACCTCTGCGATACCGTTGCCGCGCTTTACCAACTGAGCTAACAAGCCAACTGGGAGCTGGTTAATATGTCGAGTCCAGATAAACCATCCAAGTAATGAATAATGATTTTAGATATATGAAAGTCATATATTTGCAATGCGGTGAAGAAACGAGTTTAAGAGATTCTCGCAGATCCTCGCAGTAGTCATGGGTTCAAATCCCGTACGGGCCTGAATTTTTGTCGGGTCCTATTTTCAAGTATTAGTTCAGCAGTGTTCTTAGCTGCGAGGAGTTCTTAAATTCATTTCTTCGCCGCAGTGCAAATATAAGAATTTCATATATCTAAAATCAAAATATATAAATAATGATATCATGACCTTACCATTCATTTGGGCCAAGCTTAAAATACTTAAAGGCGAATGAATTCTGGATCAAAACGGATTTGGAAACACGCAACACCCAAACAATCATTTAAACCCACCATACACTACAGAAAATAACCGAGGCCCTTAAAAAAATGGTGTGAAATTGAATTTATCAAAACTGGCCGGAGATTTGTGGGAACTGCTCCATGTAATGAAATAAGGAAGGAAAGGAATTTAGCACATCGTGATTGGAGTGAATCGAATGTTGTGAATGATTATGTAGCCTTAAGGTCCAATTAGCTGTGTAAACCAAAAATACAAGCTATGCCATGAGCATATTAATCCTAAATTTCTTTTTTAAATATTTTAGAAAGATACAAATCCCGAAAGATCTATAACGTAACACTTCCAATTCGCAAGACCTTGTCCCTTGCTTTTTAACAGAATCTTTAGCGAACGATCTAAAGGGTTACCCTCAATCTTTAAAAGTGGGGCGGAGAGGGGGGGGAGGTTTTCTGTCTATGTCCATTTGTTCATTTCTATGCAAACTTTATCAGTATTAGTTTGAAAGAAAGGACATATATAAGTTAAAGTAATCGACAATCAATCCCACGATGAAACAAAATAATGCTGTTTATATCTTTATTGCCTCCACCCCTCCCCCACTCTCCCCAGTTGCTATAAACGTGCTGGTTATCGTTTTTTTATCTTTTAGTATTTCGAAACTCGATTTTCCCTCACGAAATGGAAAGGTCTCTGCGGGTAAAGATGTTTGACTTTGATCCTTTTGGGAGGTTTTAATTTGCAGCAGGCAAATACACTGGTCATTCTGAGCAAGATGTCGCGCGAGTGCCAACACTCAGTCGGTTTGCAACTCTCATGGTTATTTTCATGCTAATTTTCATGCTAATTTCAAGTTTTCACTGTTTTGAAAAACGAGGTATTTGAACAAGTTTTAGCTACTGCACGTCAATAAAATTATAACTCTGAGGAGCGTAGCTGTAATTCTTAACTTAAGGCTAACATCTTATTCTCTGATCGTTTTTTCCTTCCGACTTGATACCTAACGGCAATGCCGTTAGGATGCTGGTTACAAAACGCAGCTAGCTACAAAGAGGGCTCAGGTAAATTCATTGACATAGTTAAAATCATGTTTAAAATACTGAAGTCAAACGCTAAATACAAAATTTGGATACCTTTTTCCAAAACACTTATACTCTTTTAGTATTTGAACAAGTGAGATGGGAGTTGCAAATATAGGTTGCCATTATTACTGTTTGTGCAAAGCTTTCGGGCCTCATGATGTTAGATGCGTCTCTGTGGAGAGTTCTCGTTCATACCAAGAACCTTTCTGCTCATCAAACGGTTCAACATGTTGGCTTCAATTAGAACACTTTAGGACAGCCTAAATACACTAAGCTGCTGGTCTCGTTGTCTGTTTTCTGCATTTTGAGATGCTGAGTTTGATAAAAGCACATGGCATTTTTTTTTTCATTTGTGTTTTCGAGCTTATTCGGTTTCTCCATGATCTAGGCACGAAAAACATGTAAGTACATCGTATATCTATCTATTTTGTTTGTTAGTTTCTTTGTTCGCCGTATTTTTTCCTAATATCAGTGAATCGTTCGTTGGTTAATCGTTGGTTAGCTAGTTTATTTGTTCGTTCTGGTTCATTCGCTCGGCGTGATGGAAGTTTGTTTGCCAATTTACATGGAATAATAATACAGTTCAACGCATATCAAAATATTCAGTTGTCCTTGATCACGCAGTAGAGACACTGGCTCTCTACACAACATATGACAGTGTATGTCTGTTTCAACAGGAAATGTGTATTCTTCGACTTAACTACACTGTACAGCACCCTGGTAACTGTGAGGGTGAGTTATTTTGAATAAATACTTGCTTCCAAGAACTTTCTTTGTCAGAAAATCCGTCTCCAAACACCTGCAGAGAAAATAAGAGCGAAAGTGTCACTGTTATTGTCAGTGTCAGTGCTAATTGCACAATTGGTGTTCAAAGCAAATCTTGTTGCTGGTTTTCATGGTTATCATGCTGCTGGTTGTCATTTCGACTGGTCTCAGCAATAATGTCCGATTCTCGTTTTCGTGTCTGTGGTGCAGAAGCAGTTTTAGCGCCAGCAGAAGTGACATTGTCCTCTTGTTAACAACGCTTTCTGTTATAGGGGCGCTTTTGGAAACAATGGCCTTATCTTGTGATTACAGTGAGTGATAGAGATGGTTGGGACAATAGCTTTAAATTAGACAAAAGTGAATTCAGATTATGCCAAGTATTTTTGAAATTATTTTTTCTAGGATTTCCTTTTTAGAGAGGTCGTCAACACATGCTGTAAATCCCCTCCCTTGGTTATTTCCATTGTGAAGTCATTTGCCTCAGGCCATTTGTGTTTTATCCTGACAAGGCTCTCGGAGTTCAGGTCACGGTTAATCATATTGAAGCTAGTGACAAATCTTATGTATACGATGCCGTTGTGTCCTGGGTTGAAAATGTCAACTACGATAGATTTACTGCATGTATGATGGCGGCCGGTTACAACGAAAGACACGCAAATGCTAATGTGACACAGTTGATTGGATGGTTTACCAAGGGACACCAGTGGGTGGAGTTGCTGATGAAGTGCGGTTATCGCAATGGTGGACTGGAACGACTTGTAAATCTGTCAGTTTTCTCTCGGTCGGTAAAATGAATTATCTTATTATAAATGTTCTAAAAACGAAGAGAAGTTTCTCCGAAAAACTGGAGCCGTGGTCAGCTCGCAGTTACGACCTTGCATGATTCATTCATTCATTATATATACCTAAAGAGATGAAGTCGTTAAACTTAAGTGTTTCAGAAGCCACATATGTTTTCACACGCACAAATGGTATTAACTACAACAGTGTCGGCCTCATACCAGAATCTTCAAAAGAAAATGGCTGGCAAAAAAATTTCTCAGGCAAATTTCACCGTCACGAAAGACTCACGCGTTTGTTATCAACATTTCGAACGACATTATTACGAACGGGATCTTAGGTCCGAGATGCTTCGAACACCCAGGAAGTACAAGTTGGAGGAGGATGTTGTCCCAAAAATCCCGGGCTATTTATGGTGAAACACTCGATCGACCTTATGGAGCGCCAATAAAATATAAACAATTCTCCATAACTTGTTGCAGGAATATCTGTATCTTATGTTTCAGTATGGATCTGCGTGTGAAGAGATAGCATTACCTTTTTGCCAGTTTTCTTCCTTCTGAAAGCCCTTCAACTCTGGACAACTTCAAATAACCAGAAGCGAAAGAAAATAAATACCAATGATTTATCTTATTCCTCTAAGGCTACCTAGAAGTAAATGATAATAAAATGACGATTTTACGCTTCAGTTTCTGTTCCTCTGAGAATTGCTACAAGGTAGCACTGTTGTTGCTTTTGTTGGTATTTTAACATGTAAAAATTAAGACCACAAGAATATAAAACGTAAAGAGGGTTGGTTGCTCATTTATTGACAACAAAAGGCTTACACCGATATTATTCGAAGTTTCTCTCTGTTATACCGCGAAAAGATTCGATCGAGACATTACACGCTCCTCATTAAAATGTTATTAATTATGTGCTTTTGAATGAGAAAGTAAATAAAGTTTTTTTTTTTTTTTTGACATATGACAAATTGAGAAACCTTTTTGAATGGATTAAGTTCCATTTCTCAACCGCCACTCTCAGGGGAAAAATTTTGAAACAGTAACACGAGTAAAAACGAGACTGCCGAGAGAAAACACTATGAATAGTTTTTATTTGTTTTTGTTTTTATTTGTTTCTTGGTTTGATATTGATTAATTCTTGCCTCTATTGACAGTAATAATATCTTGATTACCATTATTGGTCTCCATAATGTTTTTTTCCTCTGGGTGGTGGGTTATGTTTCTTTCATCTCGTGGTGGGTTATGATGTTTCATTATTCTGTAAACTGATGTCTTGGATATAGACCTTCTTAACATAAGTGTATCCAATGCCCTTTTCTTTCCACAAGGAGGAAACCTTAAATCATGATTACTTGAGATGTTCTTTTCTTACTTTTCGTATCGATACAAAGCTGTCAGAGCCTTCTTAAGCTGGTTATCTATACCTGCTCTAAAATTTTCTTATCGAAATTAATTCAAGATATACACAAATCTGAGCAAAGGAACAACACTACTAGGACTACTCAGATTTCATATATTTCAATGCCACTTTCATGGTTATTGCGAGGCTGGACATTCATTTTTCTTGGCAATCCACGCTGATACTTTCATTTACTTGCGAAGCTCGCTTAACGCCTGTTACTTCATCTGCAGTTGGGTTGACAGCGTTGATCCTTCTTTTGAAGCGAGATCTAATCTGCATGAATAAGTTGATATCAAAACGATCTCAAGAACTGTACAACTCTATGTGCTTCGCATAAATACAACCATCGAATTTAATTTCTTATTTCAAAGTGGAAGCCTTGCCAGGTAAAACTCTGAGAAAAAATCTAAAGTTTACAAAGAGACTTAAAATAACATTTGATAACATACCTCTGAATTTCTCACACAGTGAAGGAGGAATATTATGAAGCCCTGTTAAATGGCAATTTCAGAAATCACATTAACGCCTTTAGTAGATTCAAAGTGCTTCCATACAAGCTCCCCTAACCCTAAACCTCTCAGTATTAAATATTGCTGGGCAGCAAAAATGTCCAAACTTATACTGCTCTTAATCACAGGTTCTCTACTTTGTCTCTGTATTACACTAAGTTTACCGCCTGGTAAACTTGTAAGGAGGGGTTAGTACAACTTCTTGCTTTTACGCGGTAATTTTCACACGATTCAGGAATATCGAGAGGAATACAATTAGATGAAGAAAACTTTTGTCATCTCGGGTATTCGATTGTGAGGCCTTTAATGTCATGTCCTAAATCGACTTAGTCTCAATAAGCAAAATTGTGATCATTGATGCAAAATAGATATGTGTTTTGCTATATTAAGGTTTGGTTTTTACTCCGGAAAACTCAGTTGCACTTTTTTTATGTAATTGTAAAGAGGGTCTTTGTTTTTATGAACAAATCTTAGAATCATGACCTGATTCCCTTTTTTGTGTCTTTTTCAACCCTTTAATTCCCATGAGTGACCAAACAGAAATGCTTACAATATCAATACAAAATCAGGAAGACCAGTGATGAGAACCAAGAAAAGTATATATAAGGGGATTAAAAGCTGATCTTGTAACAAATTCTCGGAAGTAAAATCAGAAGAATTGTAGAGGACACAGTAAGGAGAATTACTAATAATATCTTGGGAGTTAAAGGGTTCAACACTATTTACTAAAGAACGCTGTAACTGTTAAAAGTTCATCAGCCACGTAGCGTGTGTTTTCCAAGTATGTCTTTATGGGATAATTCGAAGGTTTTTTTTATGTCAGGAGAGACAAATTCTTAGTAGACATGGGCTGAGTGAACTTGTACCCTGAAATGAGGTGCACTTTCAGCACCGACTTTTACCTTTGTCAAGATTTATTCTTAAATCAGTGGTGAATCCACCAACCGCCCGTTCACCTTCATACTGTATGAGCACGGATTTCATTCACTAAAAGGTGTATTTAGTTTACCCGAGTGGAGTTGAACATTATGAAAATGTAGGCAAAGGCTTTGTGCAGGGGCGACAGAAGACCAAATAGCCACGTGATCCCAAGCAAAGGAATCATCAACACGCATGCCCTGACACCAAGTCTATAAAATCATGAAAAAAAGAGAAAATCAACTTGTTGTGAATTGGCATTATTCGTATAAGATAGCAAAGTAAGAGGCTAAGGGCTTAGATGCATCTTCTACTGACGTCACAAAAATACTTACCTTATTTGTTCACTGATTTTGTCTTTTGCATGCTGCATGTTTGTCATCTCCTTGATAACTCGCACCAGTATCAATGTGTTTAACTGAGAACAGAAGAAAACGAGACAAAACAAAAAAAAAATCTAACTATACAAAGGAAAGAGAAGTTTGCACTTGAGCTAAGTTCTCCTAGTGGCCTCATTGGATGTTCGTCAAAAGTTGAACCCTTCCCCTCCTCGTCATCCCAACAGACATTTCCCAGGTTTTCTTGACCATTGGTTGGTAAATATCCATAAAGCTGGGAGAAGAGGGAGAGAAGCATTGTGAACGCATACTGTTTCGCCTAACACCACAAAACAACAACCCGGGAGAGACTCGAGCCAGGAATACTCAACCTGAAAATCTTTCGCGGTAACCGCAGACGGGATCTTCCTACAATAAGGTCACTTCAAGCAAAATTTATATTTCATACATATTTCAGATTTCGTTGGCAACTATTGATTAGAGTCTACATTAAAAAAGCGGCGAGCGAAAAAAATGCTCACGATGCAACGATAACCGAAGGCAAAGTGTGAAAGAGGGAAACGAAAAAATTTTAAGAATTTAACCTACCAACTCGATCAGTAGAACGAATACAACAAATATCCAGATCATGCCGTTAGAGGATGACATCCAGCAGCTGAATAAAAAATTAAGTATCTGAAACTTTGATAAATTATCAATTAATTAATAATTTTTTTGCGCATGCATGTACGCAGTACACTCCATATCGGGTTTGATGACTAGTAATAAAAAGCAACAAAGAAATAACAAAACAACAACAACAGCAGCCACAAACCAATTAATTAAACCAAAAAAAAAAAAACAAGCAAAAAAGTACAACATAAAACGAGGATTCGTGACAGGGAAATCACACGAGGAAAAATCATTCACTTCTTACAAATCTTCACTGATATAGCTTTTAATCCCTGGCCCGGTTCCTGCTGCAATGCCCAGCGATATGGAAACAACGACGGCGGGTAGACCTGTGGATTCGAAATTCGAAGAGACAACAGAGTCAAATGATGATGATATCTAAGATGATAATGGCGATGGTAATGTTCATGGTAATTAATGTCTTACTTTTCAAAAGATTATCAAATAGAGAATGGGTTTTCAATTCATAGTTACCCCATGAAAATCCATGTGAAACCTTCATTTTGTCGTTGATATTGTAAACTTTTACAACAAACAGGCAGAGATAAACTCCCTCGATCAACATCCAGCAGAAAGCGGCCATCAGGAAATATTGCACAAACGCTGCTACTGTAACACAGGCAGACTGCACAGGAATGAAAAAGTTGAGTTAAGATTTGGATTAAGGTCATAAAGATGTAATGAAAGAGATTATTCTCTTCTTACCTTGTTCTCAACAGCACCACTTCCAGTTAGGAAGATAATTTGACCTGCACCAAGTGAAGCGACTAGACTCACTCGAATCTGAGATAAAGGTCCCCTCATGTCTCTAATCAAAAATAAACAACTGATTTTATTCTACATCAGTTCTATTCTCATTTTACACAAAGTCTGATTATATTTTTATGATTCTACTTGGCTGCTTAAATAAATCTAAACTTTACACATTTAAACTGATATAATCTCTTGTTGGTCTACATGCTCAGCTTGCTTTGGAATTCTTGGGTGGAACTATGTCATGTACTTACGTAAGAACAGCATAACTGATGATTGTTAAAGTGATTCCAACCAGAGAAAAAGACAAGCCCACATATGTAAGAATTTCCAGCGCTGTTTCGTCAGTCTTAAAAAATGAATGCAAAAACAGTGATTCAATACCGATAACGGAAGAGGGCTACACACCATTTACCCCAATGCTGTCTAGTCTAAGTTCCTTCTGGAATCAATGTATGTATATGCTTATCAATATTCCTACCTTACTTAAAAAGTTACTGCTGGTTGCTCTGTTAAACTGCATAAGAACTACAAAGTGAGTCAAATGATTGCAGCTGCACTCGGTATAAAATTCGTTCTTCGATGTTAGGAGACACCCTTGTCCTGACCAACTAGAATGACAGCAGAAAACTCTCAGAATCAGAAGGAAATAAGGAAATTAGTTCATTAATACCAAATGTCTCGATAGATGGATGATCTTGAGATAAATAAGATACTGTTCGCAAGAAAAAGGAAGGAATCCACGTAACATATCGTGGTGTAATAGCACAGAAAGTTGAGATAATGAAAGTTGTCTGATGATCTAAAATTTTCTCTGATCTTTAGATTCCAAATGAACATAAAAAAAAACAAAACAACTGCCAGCTTTATAGACCGCTGAGCACGCGGAAGCCTGAGAAGGATAAAAAAAGGAGTAAGAGGTGACCACACAATGTGATGTACCAGAAAATAGGACCTGAAAAAAAAGTTAGGCCCGCAAGGGATTTGAACTCATTACCTCTGCGACACCGGTGCAGCGCTCTACCAACAACTTTGAACTTAACAGTTCAGTAGTGGTCTTAGCTGCGTTGATCTCTTAATTTCCGTTCTTGATCGCAGTGCAAATATATGAATTTCATATATCTAAAATCATCATTCATCACTTGGATGGTTTATTTGGACCCAACACATTGGCCAGCTCTCAGTTGGCTAGTTAGCTCAGTTGGTAGAGCGCTGCACCGGTATCGCAGAGGCCATGGGTTCAAATCCCATAGGGGCCTGAATTTTTTTCAGGTCCTATTTTCAACTACTAGTACAATAGTGTTCGTAGCTGCTATGATCTCTTAATTTTATTCAAAGCTGTTTACCTGTTTTTTGAAGTATTCCAAAACACGCAGCTTCTGTTCGGTGCATCCTAAAACCGTAAAGTACCGTTATTATTACCTAGTACAGCGACTCGGTGTCTGATGTGGAGGTGAGAGTGCTCTCGCCGGAATTTTACAAAGGACCTTGACTTGATGCGATGATGATGTTATTAAGAATAAGAGCAATAGAAATGATAATAGTAATAATGATAATATTTATAATAATAATAATAATAATAATAATAATAATAATAAGAAGAAGAAGAAGAAGAAGAAGAAACAAATTAGATCAAATCAAAACAAAAGAAAAAGTTACGAATTCAGATGCAACTCTTTCTTGATAAATTGTAACTTACCGCTAGGTTTCGAAATCTCAACGTAACATTCTTCCTGAGAGTATGGTTCTTCGGCCATATCGTTGCAGACAGGATATTACTGTTGATAGACAAACGAGAAAAAAAAAAAAAAAAAAAAAAAAAAAAGAAAGAAAAATAATTTAACCAACAAACCGACCGACAAAATAAACAAAGAAAATTTAATAAAAATGTAGGAAAACAGAATCAAGACGAAAGAAACTAAAATAAACGAGAAACCCAAGTCGAGGTCGAGGAAACTTATGAACATGGCCTATAGTATAGGTTATTAGCACACCAAAGCAGATTTATTTGAGATGAAAGATACTAACTGTAATACTAAGTTTTAGCAAACCTGTTTGGCTGGCCTGTTTGGAATACCTCATGGAGATCTTTGTAAATGACACAAAGTACAACTGATCCTAAGATGCAATAATGAGAACAATTTTAATGCTACTTGCGAAAAAAGGACAAGTTATCACGGTTTAAAGACCCTGCAAGTTTACCGGTGTGTTTCATTGGCATGCCCAACTTTGTAATAAGAATGAAATATTTCGAACAAAGGACACATAAACAGGTAAAAGAAAACGAAAGCAACTGGATTAAGATATCAGCCATTCGGTTTGAATGTTTGTTATAACTTGAAACCCAGCCCCCCTCTAACCAATAACAGTGATAATCGCTAGAATAATTTGAATAATACGACAAAAATATATTATTTTCTATGCTTAAAAAAAAAAACAAACAAACAAAAGATATAGCTCTCTAACCGTTATCCAAGCCTGTAACAGGGACACTGACGTAGTTTTCTCCTTTATCATCCTCAAATTGTACTCCAGTCTCATTTTTGTGGAAAATCTTCCTGACCAAAATATCTAAATTCAAAACCGCGACTTATATTAAGTTAGGGCCGAAGTAAATGCAGATGCTTTCGTAGCAGTCTCAAGTCATCGTCCTCAAAAGTTTTAAGACTAAAATGCTAGAAACCATCACTTAGAAATATATTAACTGCAAGTAGTTTGCAAGGATCATCAGTCAAAGGAGTGTTCTCTGTTCAGTTGTCAGATAAAGTGCTGGTCACCGTTAAAAAAACACATCACTGCAGTGAATTCAAATGGTTTCTTATTTTTATTTCCATAATTTATTTATTCATTCTATCCATTTTCCCCCTCTTTTATGAGTTATTCATAACTATGACGATATTAAAGAACATATACAAAATAGAAAGAGTTGTTGGAATCGCAGATAACTGACGAGCGATAGGAGTTTCCTGTTATAAACTGCCTTAAAAGAGGTCCAAGACGGTTCATGTGTCGCGAAATGATTCGATAAAGGGTTGCTACAGACAAAGTTTACACTCAAAACGTCGAATAGGTAGTGGTGTTTGCAAATGTTTCGAAAATCTGACACGAATGATGCATGTATTCATCCTGAACTCCGAATTAGAAATCAAGAAAACTTCCATATCAGCTTTTAAGATCTACTCACCTGCATGTTTACCACGGATTTCAATCTTAGGTACGGTTTGATTAAGGCGATTTTGAGCATAATTTCCAATGAACTCCTCCAAATCAGTGACAGCGAGGAAAGTGCGTTCCATTTTTTCTTGAGTTACTTTATTTCCAGAAGAGCTGGTCACTTCTTTTAGAATGGTGTCAACAAGTTTCCTTCCTAGGGACTGAGTTAGTGGTTTGTTTAGACAAGACTTTCAGTAGCCTAGCTCTTAAAGGAATCAATAAATTCATGGGTTACACAATCTGAGGAAAATTGAGCTTTCATTAACCAAGGCACCAGCAGTAAACTTAAGAGGAGTTTAATTTTATGATGACTCGATCGAACTCTTCTATTTACAAGCTATTGCTAGTGGTTTCTTATTAAAGTGTTACGAAGATAATACGGAACACCTGAGTACAAGAATATAAATAATACAGGAAATACTGATAACTTAAGAAAGAAAGTGCTCGCGTTTACATTTCGAGCTTTGCATGATCTGCGTGAAGGTCGAACTTATATCGATAACGACGCGGTCCGGGGTCAGGAGGGGGATAGGTTTGACATTCTCTAAAGGGTGGAATTATAGGACCAACAACAATAGGCATTAACAATGTTACAAGAAAATCAAATACACCTACCTCGCTTGATGGTGTTAGCTTGATGGCAGTAAAATTCAGTTTCCAGCAATGTTTCACTTTGATTCTGCCCAAATACGACGAGTCGGTTGTATTTGTCAATATCACAGAAAACTGCTTGCGAGTTTTTTCACTTTTTCTGCATCCCCACATTTTGAAACAGTGATCTTTCCAAGAAGACGCCTGACTGAAAAAAGAAGTCAACTGCTCACACCAAGAGATACAACAGTCTCTGTCAATGGATGTAGGTGTCTCATTGCCACATTTCATCCTATGCCAGATTCGATGCATTTCTTGAACACTTTGCTGATAGTCCGAGTGGGTCAGCTCTGAGGGCGCGAGTGTATCATTAGGGTAGGAGCAATGTCCATCTGCGTTATAAACGTAAACATAAATCAGATACATTTTAAATCATTTAAATCTCCTTCATAAACATACTGTTTGTATTTTTTCTCAATTTATTTTTTTTCTGTGAATATATTATTTGCTTGACCTTTTTTTTTTCTTGATTTTTCATCCTTCCACTGCTCGAATATCGTTTCACTGCTCGTATTCAACCCTAGCTGCTTTTCCCACCCGGTAAGGAACGCATTGCAGTTTCGGTTTGCGTTTGTGTGGGTGTGGGTGTTTGTTTGTTTTGTATCAGTTTCCACGTCTCACTTCTCACTTTCCACTCTGAACGGAGAAGTGAGTGGTTGGTATCGAGAGTTTGTATAATATAATTTAAAAAAAAAAAAATATATATATATATATATATATATATATATATATATATATATATATTTTTTTTTTTTTAATTATATTATACAAACTCTTTTTTTTTTAAATTATATTATACAAACTCTCGATACCAACCACTCACTTCTCCGTTCAGAGTGGAAAGTGAGAAGTGAGAAGTGAGAAGTATATATATATTATGAGAGGAAAAAAGGACGTAACTACATTTCCCGACAAGCCTGTTTCGTGAATCGCTTCACTCTTCAGGGGTTTAATATACATATATATATATATATATATATTTTTTTTTTTTTTGGAGGTTCAGAAGCCTTAGTATCTTTTTCTGAATATTTTTCTTAATTGTTAAGGATGGGTCCCGCTACTTAAGATGTTACTTTCTAAGGTTTCTTAGCCAAAATCTCCCTTCGTTTGCTTTCCCCCCTTTTTTGGACAATTACGAGCAATAACATATCAGTGATGTTTTGGAATAGGTCGCTTCTTAAGAGTTATTTAGCAACAGATAATTTATTGTTCAACCCATGACGGCAGAGGTTAAATGTTGAATCTTTATAACTTTCTTTTTCCTTTTTTTTTTTTCGCCAAGACAATACATACCTTGTGCTGAAGTTGGCATGGCCGTACCAGCTGTAATGGAGACAAAACCAAAAGATATAATTCCCCAATTCACAGCCATACCGCAACGAGAGGGTGGGGAAGGGGGGGGGGGGCTAGGGGAATCAATCGCGAGATAAATACTTATATAATAAGATATCTAATGGAAACGTGGGACTTCCTCGTCAACCATATAGGGGCAACTGCGGGTAAAATCGTTCGTATTACACTCAAAGCCTTGCAAGGGTCGTGCTTAAAGGAAGGATTCGTAGAAGGAGAAGCGTCACGCATCCTAAGAACAAATCCGACACCCTCCACATGTAGCAATAACGTACAGAGTTTCAAAATGTGCTTAAAGAAGGGAATGGATACTTGACGAAGATGTGAAGAGATATATGTCACGCCTGCTAGAGAAAGTGCCATCAAAAAACAAAGGCAATAGCACACAGAAAAAAGTTTTGCTATTTATGACGCAATATCTTCCTACAAGAACATACTGATGGGAAAATGGCATCTTATTCAAAACCAACGCACTGAATCACATCGCAAAGGAAAGTCGTTAAAACATATCCTAGTCAGAGCTAATCTCAAAAATTTAAAACCGCATGCGAATGGCAGGAGTCCTGCAGGCCCATCAATACTTTTTTAACTCGTCATTTGCTTCTTGTCATCTGCACCTTGCACGAAGTTTGTCGACGCTCTGATGCAGCAAAATCTCTGCAAGTTGGCTCTTAATTGAACCTTTTTGCCGAAACTTCCTGTCATTTCACAGGTTGAAGGTGGCTTTCAGAGCAAAAGTCCTTTTCGTTCGCACAGTAGCTTTAAGCCTTTTATGTGAAGGAATGCGGGATGCCATCGACAGTTCCAGATACAAAAAAATTCCTTAAGGAAATTGCGAGAAACCACTAAAATGACTGCCTAGAAAAACAAATCTTTATTTCAGAAGACATGAAGCGCATAAAGCCATCGTCCACGTCTATACGTATGTTGTCAAAGCATAGAAGAGATAATCGGTGCTTGACGGATCTATACACGCGAATATTTCAACCAAAATAGTTCCAAACTGATTCTGGTCGCGAAGAGGTAAAGTGGATTGATCTAGAGTTATCAAACGTCACTCTCTCGGTATCTTTTTTTTTTTTTAATTTTTTTTTTATTATTATTCATATTTCAAAGGGAAAGCACGGGCTAGAAAAAGTTTCCCTTGATCAAATGTTCCTGACTTGCTCTGTGTTTTTCTTGCTTGAAATCACATTTAAAAAAATTGGAGATTTTAAAGTTTAAATCCGCCATATTTGTTATGATGTAGTTATGACGTAGCAATGGTCAAGATTTGTAATCTCGACTAAGAAGGATAAAAAAATAAAACAGCAGCGAGGAGAGCAATAATGACTCAATTCTCGACATGGATCTTATTCCAGACGTTGTATTACGTCCAATCATGTTTTAGCCCCAACATAGCTCGTGTTCACAAGAAGAAGAAATCGCCATTGACGAAGCAACTCAGTAAAAAATAAAAGGAGAAACATCTACGAGCTCACGTCTTGGAAATTGCGAATGGTGCTCTTGCTCTTGATGATCAACTCGATCTGGAATCGAAGATAACTAATTCCTCTCAAATAAAATACTTGTTTCTAAAGTGACATTTTTTTTTTAGTTTTTACTAAAAAACGGCGCAGCGCCGGCGACGGATTTATTTTACATCGCTAATTCTGTGTTGTAAATTATTATTGAAACTGTAGGAACCAGGTTTCCTTGTATTACTGAGCACGGATCATTTGGACCCGTGTGTTTACTGGCCAATGTTTTCAAAACAGCCCTTGTTGGCTTTCACCAAGTGAGAAATGAGAGACTTGAGATTATCCGTCAAATGAGTAAGAAACGACAGAATAAACTTTTTTTTTTTCTTCTCACAAAACTCATGCAAACAAAACGCTTAAGTTGTTTGCAAGTTAACCTGATACAAACCGAAAAAGAAAGACAACGGCAGTTTATTGTCAGCTATTTTATTAAAAGTGTTGTTGTAATCTTTTGAAGGGCCAACTTCACCGTAATATTTAACAGCAAATAGACCTTTAAGAAAATTACCATACGAGCTACTTTGGGAAAATAAATATAGGATATCTGCCGTTCTAGGTTTGTTTCATATATATAAACAAAGCCTCATGTTACATGAAGAGCGTCAGGAAGTCTCCCGTTGTCGAACATTGTTGGCTTATGATATCGATCTTATTATAAATGCCGCCTCAGTGCTTGGCGAAGTAGAATTTGTTTGTTTTAACTGCTTTTGTCTGAGTTCCGTTCCGAACTGGACATAACGAATTCTAATTCCTGAGGAATAGTTCTTTCAACAAAAATAAAATTTTCTAGACCGTACTTTCTCTTTAAAAAGCTCTTAAGAGAGCTATAAAGAGCTCCGTCGAGAAAAATAGCGCAATTGATTGTACAACATGCAACCAAAGGCCTTCTTAACACGTAGAGTTTTTTTAAAGTTTACATATTTAAAGGTTACTATATTACTTTTTAATACTCACCAACCGCTAGTGCAAGAAAAACCATTCTCCAGAACAATTTAGCTACAGTTTTCTTTCGAAGTTTAGGATATGAATTCGGCATTTTTAGGATCACCGTCTCGTGAAACAATGATGAAGGTATTGGTCTGTGTCCAGTGACGTTGGGTAGACGTTAGACACAGAGATACGTTAGATCTTGAGCGAACAAGGAAGAAAGCAGAGACCAAACTAGGCGTGAGTTTCTAAACACGTTATTCCTTGGGTTTGTTGGCACTAAATTGACCAGCTGGGTCCTTATTTTCTTTATAAATTCAGACGATATTAATACCAAGACATGACTAGAATTATATCTCGTATACGAAAGTGTCACGGAAACCACTAAGAAGTGGCAGGTGGCAACTGCTATTTTCTTAATTTGAAATAGCGGATGACAAGACAAAGAGTCGCAGCACTGTTTTTTTCCCGGTATTTTTTAAAACTGTAATTCACCCATAGGTTGGGCACACACTGACGTATTTGTATTATTGACATCGCAACTGAGAGACGTGTAATGAATGATCATTAAAACAAAACAAAGAGTGTTCAACTCATTAGCTGTCTTCATTGGAAACTGGGCCAAATTTCCTAGTTTGCATGACGAACTGAAACGAGGTTGAGAAAGTTTTATCTGTTTAAAGAGGAAATTTTCAACTTAATGATTCATTATGTCTACCATGGGAAATTTTCGTGTTAAGCCTTCATCTAATTACAATATTTTCCTTTTTTTGGCATCCCTAAATGAAAGACGAAAAAGCTGAAACAAATACACCTTTAAGAATTATACCTCCTCTGCTATCTAAGTGGCGTTTTACGAATATAGACTTTCTCTAGAGACTAAAACTTAGCTAAGCTGACAGCGGATAGCAATTGAAGGATGTAAAACAAGGATTTTAAACATTACTCTATTGGTATCAAAGGGAAATATAACATCTCATTTTAATGCCGGCAAAACGAGAATTATTAGGTCAAGGAGACAGAGGAAAACGAGAAAACGTCTGCGAGGCCTTCAATCATAAACCTACTAATGGAAAATTCTCGCATATTTTAGCATTGCAATAAGGCGTCTTGGCCTCGTGTTCCCAAAGAAAACTTCATAATCTTGACGTGCGGCGCTTATCAACTTTACATAAAATAATGGTTAAATAAGTCCTTCTGTACAAAAAATTTGAAATACTACCCACTTCAATCATACGAAGAAGCGTTTCTGTCATCCTTGCGTGTAATTATTAAAGCAGATGTCTCCGAACCATGATTACGGCGCATATTCGTCTATTACATGCACTACTATTATCATTATCATTTTAATTAAAAAAAAAATATATATATATATATTTTGTTGTTGTTGTTGTTTCGTTTCGTTTCGTTTCATTTTTTTTGTCTTTTCATTTGCTATAGACGTAAGTCGAGAAGTATTGGCCACAAACTCTCATACTGAGGTGCTTTTGGTATCAATGAACAGACGTCAAAACAACGGACATGCCGACCAATACCTTTATTTATATCATTGGCTCAGACTACTTAGTGCAACAGATTTTGAAGAAATACTTGCGTGATCAGTGCTGAGTTAACACTTCATGAATCAAGTTATAAAGAAGAGGAAGTCCACTGATCTAAACGTCAGACAAATTCCGGGCTCGGAAGTGCATTTTTTTTCTGTGTTCCCTTGCCAGATTTATATGGGTCTGCATGAAATATGTTCATATGAGTTATTGACCGAGCGTAATGTCAGGATGGCTGGATACTGGCCGGGTTCTATTTTTGCATTTAAAAACGCAGAAAAAGAACGAGGCTAATATTCAGCCACCTCGACCGAATGGCTTGGTCAAGAGAGTTTACAATCTCTTGACTTGGTCAATAAAGGACTTACGATATTGAAAAAATATTTTGCTTTAATAAAAATCAAGAACGAATTGTTTATTTTGAGAGCCGAGAAAGAAAGCCACCGTGTGTGCGACACGATAAACCCAAGAGGGTCGTCTGATTTTTTCTTTGTTTTGACTGCTTCTGCCGCTTCTTGCGACTTCGTTGCTAACACTGTCCAATAGTTACAAACTTTGTAAGTCCGCTTCACGAACTTTTTTTCTTGCGCGGGACATAATTGTCCAAATCGCGTTCTCTTGGGGAGAAAAGTATATTGTTCATATTCATATACTCATGAAGATATTCGAGGGTTTGAAAGTATTCGCTTTCTAAAGTGTTGTCACGAGGTCCGAATTGGGAAACAAATGTGAATGCGAACAAAGTCTATTCGGCCAAAGAAAGAAAAAAATGTATATCTGAGCCTGCCAATTGTGCGACCTACAACTCAGTGGACTCCCTCGTCGAGGTCTGTAATTTGGTTTACGACTTGTTAATTCCATTACTGAGTAGACAATAATAACGTTATCATATTTTTTCAAAATCTATTGTACTTAAGAGTCTGAGCCAGTGATACATGGAGATGTATTGGTCAGCGTTCTCATTGGTTTGCCAGCTGTCATTTGATGCCAATTGTTCATAAGTGTAATGGTTTGCAGCCAATATTTATCGACTTCAGTCTAGAAAATAAAAAAAAAGGCTGGTTAATATCAGCGAGTCTGCAATGTGACATGAATATTGGTGGATGTGGATGTTCGCTATAACAACAAATGTTAAATGATTGCATTGGAGGCTTATTACATTGAGGACCAACTGTTATAATATTTAGGACTTTATTACATTTAGGAAAGTTATTACATTTAGGCCTTCAATTAAGGCACTAGACGGGAGTATCGAAACGTTGGGTCTATGAATTGTAACTTCTTCGGTTACATTCATGAAATCTGTAAACCAGAGCAGCATCAAACCATGTCTGATTGTCCACCTGGTTGCCATGTGAACTTTAATATATTTTATGAGAATGATATCATGAAACGTAAAGAGGGTTGATTCCTTATTTGTTGACAATAAAAGGCTTACATGGAGATTATTTGAGATTTCTTTCTGTTATTCCGCGAAAAGATTCGATCGAGACATTGTCAACCATGCTCCTCATCAAAATGTTATTAATTGTGTACTTTTAAATGAGGAAATGAATAAAGTCTTTTTTTTTCGACCCATGACATATCGAAAAAGCTTTTTGAATGGATTAGGTTCATTGTCAAAAATTCATAGTCTGACGCTCAAATCTCAAGCTATAGTGAGTGTTTTGGGAGAAACAGGCTTATCAGAATGGTCACTCCTAGAGTTCACGGGGAGATATTTCTCAAACAACACTCCCTGGAGAAAAATTCTGAAACAATTACGCAAGTAAAAACGACTGCCGAAAGAAAAAACTATAAATAGTTTTTTTGGTTTGTTTGTTGTTGTGTTTTGTTTTGTTTTTTTTTCAATTCTGGCCTCTACTGAGAGTAACGATATTTTGATTACCATTGATCTGCATAATATTTTCTCCTTTTGGTAAGATGTAGACCTTCTTAACACAAATGTATCCAGTGCTCGTTTCTTCGACAAGGAGGAGACTTTTAGATTAATTGAGATGTTCTTTTATTAATCTTCGGATCGATAGAAAGCTATATGAGCATTATGAGGGTTATTTGTGCGTGTTCTAATTTTTTTTTTTTTTTTTAACGAACTTAATTTAGGATATGCATAGTTCTAAGCTGAGAAGCAACAATTCGATGACGACTCAGGTCTCAAAGATTTCAGTGCCACTTTCATGGTTATTGCGAGGCTGGACATTCATTTTCCTTGGCAATATCACCATGGAGGTTTCATGTACTTGAGAAGCTCGCTTTATGCTTGTTACTTCAACTGCAGTTGGGGTGACACGAATGATCCTTCTCTTGAAGCGAGATCTAATCTGTATGAATAAGTTGATATCAAAACGATCTCAAGAATTGTACAACACAACGTGCTTCGAATAAATACAACCATCGAACTGATTGAATTTCTTATTTCAAAGTGGAAGCTTTCGGGTTAAAAATCTGAGCAAAGTTCTAAATTACAAAGAAACTTCTTAATAAAATTTAATAGCATACCTCTGAGTTTCTCACGCAGTGAAGGAGAAATATCAAGAAGCCCTGTTAAATCACAATGCAGGAAATCACGTTAACGCCTTTAGTAGATTCAAAGCGCTTTCATCCAACCCTCCAACCTCAACCCTTTCAAGATTAAATTTTGCTGGGTAGCAAAAATGTCGAAACCTTTATTTACTGCTATTAAGCATGAGTTCTCTACTTTGTCTCTGTATTACACTAAGTTCACCACCTGGTAAATTTGTAAGGAAGGGGTAGTACAACTTCATGCCTTCACGGGGCACTTTTCACGCGCTTCAGGAATATTGAGAGGAATATAATTAGATCAAGAAAACTTTTATCATATCAGGTATTCGATTGTGAGGCCGTTAGTGTTCTCTTGTCATGTCCTAAATCGACTCTGGAAAACTGAGTTTCACTTTTTCATATAATTGTAAAGAGGGTCGTTTTTTAAAAGACAAATCTTAGAATCATGATCTGTTTTTCCCTTTTTTTCTTTTTCAATCCTACAATTCCCATGAGTGACCAAGAGAGAAATTCTCCTTACAATATCAATACAAAATCAAGAAGACAACTGATGAGAACCAAGAAAAGTATCAATTAGGGGATTATTAGCTGATCCAATACCAAATTCTCAGAAGTGAAATCAGAAGAATTGTATAGCAGACAGTGAGGAGAATTACTACTAATATCTTGGAAGTTAAAGGGTTAAACACTGTTTTCTAAAGAAAGCTGTTACTGTTAAAAGTTCATCAGCCGCGTAACGTGTGTTTTTTCAAGTATGAATTAATAAAATAATGTGAGAGTTATTTTTGTGTCAGGAGAGACGAGTTCTTAATAGACATGGGTTAGGTGAACCTGTGCCCTGAGATGAGGTGCACTCTGAGCACTGAGTTTAATCTTTGTCAAGATGCATACTTGAAACAGAAATATCTCAGTCAGAGTTAAATCTACCAACCGCCCTTTTACTTTGGTACCGTATGAGCACGGATTTCGTTCACTAAAAGCTGTATTCAGTTTACCTGAGTGGAGTTGAAAATTGTGAAAATGTATGCAAACGCTTTATGCAGGGGCGACAGAAGACCAAATAGCCACGTGATCCCAAGCAAAGGAATCATCACCACGCATGCCCTGACACCAAGCCTATAAAATCACGAAAAAAGAAAATCAAGAGAATTTGCTTTTACGAGCAAGTCTCTGAAAGAATCAAACATCTTGGGAAATAAAAATTTTCAACCCCCTTCAAATTTTGCATGCGGTTAGGCGCTCAGAGGAGATGCATAAAAATACTCTCTTTGAAGGTCGCAGCACTCTTGTTGCCATGGCAACAACGACTGCTTGTTTGAGGCCTGAAGCCTCATTGTCATACAAAAACGTCGCAAAAAGAGTGAAATAATTATTTTTCTATCTCAAACTAAACAAAACATTACAAGTTGGCACTTCTACCATACATAGTAACATCCTCGCCAATATATAAAATATCTGATTTTTGATTGCCCCTATGGAAAGTAGAGGCAGGCCCGCAGAAATATTTTTCCATATTTAAAACTGCAATATTATAACCAGCTAGTTGGCTAGTTTCAGTTCCATAATCAGTGTACTTCTGGAGAAATTTATATAAACGTTTTCCCTGCTTTACCCACATGTCACTTTCAATTATAGAAGTGCCAACTTGTGATGTTGTACTTAGCTTGAGATAGAGAAATAAACATTTCACTCTCAAATGAGTGAATGAGTCAAATGATGATAGTAATGTCTAGCTGATGGCAATGTTCATCTTTTACATTTCAAAAGATCATTAAAGAGAGAATGGGTTTTTTATTTCATAGTTACCCCATGAAAATCCATCAGAAACCTTGATCTTGTCGCTGATATTGTAAACTTTTACAACAAACAGGTAGAGATAAACTCCCTCGATCAGCATCCAGCAGAAAGCGGCCATTAGGAAATATTGCACAAAAGCTGCTACTGTAACACAGGCAGACTGCACAGGAATTAAAAAGTTCAGTTAAGAGTTGATTGAAAGTCATAAAGATTTACTGAAAGAGATTCCTCTCTTCTCGTTTGATATAACATCTCACCTTGTTCTCAACAGCACCACTTCCGGTTAGGAAGATCATTTGACCTGCTCCAAGTGAAGCGACTAGACTCACTCGAATCTGAGATAAGGGCCCTCTCATGTCTCTAATCAAAAGTAAATGACTGATTTTATTCTAAGTCAGTTCTATCCTCATTTTATACAAAGCCTTGTTATATTTTTATGATTCGACTTGGCTGCTTAAAGGAATCTTAGCTATGCATTTAAACTGATATCATTTCTTGTTGATTCTATATTCTCGGCTTGCTTTGGAATGCTTGCGTGTAACTATGTCATGTACTTACGTAAGAACAGCATAACTGATGATTGTTAAAGTGATTCCAACCAGAGAAAAAGACGAGCCCACATATGTGAGAATTTTCAGCGCTTTTTCGTCAGTCTTAAAAAATGAAATCAAAAACAGTGGTTCAATATTGGTAACGGAAGAGGGCTACACACCATATACCTGGATTAATGCAGATGTAAGAAAAAGTGCCACATCAATGCTTTGTAGTCTTATTGCCTTCTGAAATCAATGCATGCATGCATAGCAATATTCCTAACTCAGGTAAAACTTTACTGCTAGTTCCCTTGTCAAACTGCATAAGAACTGCAAAGTGAGTCAAATGATTGCAGCTGCACTCAGTGTAAGATTCGTTCCTCGATGTTAGGAGGCACCCTTGTCCTAACCAACTAGAATGACAGCAGAAAACAGTTAGAAAGCAGTCTTTAGATTCTAAATGAACAAAACAAACAAAACAACTGCCAGCCTTACAGACCGCTGAGGACGCGGAAGCCTGAGAAGGAGAAAAAGAAGGAGTAAGAGGTGACCACACAACGTGATGTACCAGAGCACAAAAGCAGAGTCCTTAAGCAAATTGATAATTTGAAGTGAACGATGTCATCAACTCATTCAAATCGGTTTACCTGTTTTTTAAAGTATTCCAAAACACGCAGCTTCTGTTCGGTGCATCCTAAAACCGTAAAGTACCGTTATTGTTACGTAGTACAGCGACTCGCTGGCTAATGTGGAGAGGGTAGTGCTCTCGCCGGAATTTTTCATACCCCACCCCATCACTTTAGATCGATGTAAAGAATTATTCGCAAGATTTCTAGTCTGTTTCCTCTCTTTAAAGAAACTCCCTAAAGAGAAATAAGACCTTGACGTAACAAGATGATGATAATATTAATGATGATAATAGTAATGATAATAATAAAAATAAATAGAAATAGTAAGGAAAAACAAATCAGATCAAAACCAAAGAAAAAAGAAAACGCAACCACAAAAGTCACAAAAACATACACGCAAAAAGAAGAGAAAAAAAAAACCAAATCAGTAGTATACGCAACGACAAGCAACAACAACAACAAAACAAAAAAAAAACAAAAAAAAATATAAAAAAAAGAAAGCAAGACCAAAATGGAACAGAGGGATGCATAAGGGAAGGTTAAATTGAAAAATTTTATCTAAATTTTCCAGAAATACTAGCCCTGTTCAAACTCTATTTCAGAGTTACGAATTCAGATGCAGCTCTTCTTGATTAATTGTAACTTACCGCAAGGTTTCTAAATCTCAACGTAACATCCTTTCTGAAAGTGTTGTTCCACGGCCATATCGTTGCAGACAAGATATTACTATTTAATACCCAATAGATAAACAAACAAAGCAATAGTTAAAAGAAAAAAAAACAGCAACAACAACAGAAAAAAAGAAAAACAATCAAAAGACAAAAAGATAAATTAATAAAAAGGTAGAAAAACAAAATGAAGACGAAAGAAACAGAAACAAACGAGAAATTCAAATTGAAGTCCAGAAAATTTCTCTTATGCCGTATATAGGTTATCAGCATACCAAAAGAGATTTATTTGAGATGAAAGATATTATATGCAATACTAAGTTTTAGCAAACCTGATTTTATCGACAGGAACAGAGTCGGTCTGGCCTGTTAGGAATATTTCATGGAGATCTTTGTAAATGACACAAAGTACAACTGATCCTAAGATGTAATAATGGAAACAATTGTAATACTACGAGAATATTGAGAAAAAAGGACAATAAGATATGGTTTGATGCTACTCTGGTTTACAGATTTAATGAATGTAACCGAAGACTACTTTATGGCTAATAGGGTGGTGAGAATCGAAAGCGAGGTATTTGTCAGTCGGTGTGGGTAGGTTTACGGTAGACATTTGTCTCTAAAGTACCCTGAACCCCTCCGGACACATTTGAAAAACAAGAGAGGGCAAATGTCTATACTTTTCACGCTCAAGGGTGAATTGGATGGATGGATGATAGTAGATGCCCTTGTACGCAAATTGCGGGGTTTTGAGGCAAAAAGACAGCAGATGAGTAATATCCTCTACAGGCAAAGAAGTTCTTTGTCCTAAGGAAGCATCTTCTCAGAGTCTCTCCTCCGCAACCTTAACGGCAAGATCAACTGGGATTTTAATGAAGAGAGAAACAACGTCGAAAGATACTAATTCTTCACAAGCGTTAAGAGTATTATCTCTTATGAAATCCGCAAATTCGCAGACATTTTTGACAGTGTAATCAGTATTCCCAACAACAGGCAACAAAATTCTCGCAAGATAACCAGAAATTGCGTAAGTCGGAGAACTAACAAAAGAGACAATGGGTCTCAAAGGAATTCCCGGTTTATGAAATTTAAGTAAGCCATAAAAACGTGGACATAAGACTTCGTTGCTGTATAACATTTTTTACGTACAGTCACTAATCTTACAAGCTTTTTTTTTTTTCTCTTTTTTTCTCACTACCTTATTTGCCATAAAAATTCTGTAGCCAAAACTTTACTCAGGAGGGCTGACTGTCTACCATCGTCACTCGATTTGAAGACTGAGGAGAGGAAATATGTTTTTAATGTCCTAAAGGCAAATGGCTATCCAAAAACCTTTCTCCGTAACTTCAATAAACCGTTTACAACTAGTAGCACTCCTGATGAAAGGGAACCAGCGACTGGTAATGCTGTTATTCCTTACATTCAGGTGTTACGGAATCCGTCAAGAGAATTTTTAACAACCACAACGTTGAAGTTGCTCAAAAACCTGTTCAGACGAGCCGACGCCATTTATTCTATTCCTTGTAATGACTGTGATAACAAATACATCGGACAGACCAAACGTCAGTTTGTACACGTTTGAAAGAGCGTCAAAAAGTGATGTTCTTTTACAAAAAAGAACAGTCAGCTTTATCGGAGCACACAGGCCTTTGTTTGGAAACTTTGCATATTAACTCCACCCACACTCCTTAAATCGTGATTATGGCGGCTTACTTCCTAACGCCTATTACACCTCTTCGGAGAAAAAGCAGCTAATTAGTGATCATATAAAAGGACCTCTTGTTGCAGCGTTTAGATCACCCCTGATGAAGGCTTTGGACAGGAGTGTTGAAATGTTAGGTCTATGAATTGTAACTTCTTCGGTTGCATCCATTGAATTTGTAAACCAGAGTAGCATCAAACCATGTCTGATTGTCCACCTAGTAGCCGTGTGAACTTTGATATAAAAAAAAAAAAAAAACAAGTTGTCACGGTTTAAAGGCCCTGTGCGTTTATTGGTATGTTTCATTGGTATGCTCAATTTTGTAACAAGAATAAAAAACGTCGACCAAAGGAGACATAAGCTAATAAAAGAAAATCAATACAACTAGATTAAGATATCAGCCATTCAGCTAGAATTTTCTTTAGTACTTGAAACCCAGCCCCCCTTTGACCAAGAACACTAACAATCGCTAAAATAATTTAAATAATACGACGAAAAGATATATCATTATCTAAAAAAGTGAAAAATATAGCTCTCCAACCTTTATCGAAGCCTGTAACAGGAAGGCTGACGTAGTTTTCTCCTTTATCATCCTCAAATTGTACTCCAGTCTCATTTTCGTGGAAAATCTTCCTGACCAATATATCTAACAGAAAAACAGCGACTTATTTTAAGGGAGGGCCAAAATAAATTCAGATGCTTTCGTAACAGTCACAAATTGTCGGCCTCAAAAGTTTTGGGACAAAAAGGCTGAGGAACCATCACTTAGAGGTAGTAAATGCAAGTAGTTTGCAAGGATCATCATTCAAAGGAGCGTTCTCGATTCAAATGTCACATAAAGTGCTAGTGATCATTGTTATTAACATATATTCGAAGGGTTTTTCATTTTCTTAATTTATTTATTCGTCCTATACTTTTTTTTTTTTCAATTCCTCATAGCTTATTCTTGACCATGACGATATTGAAGAACACATGGAAAATAGAAAGAATTCTTGGGAATTGGAGATAACTGATGAGCGATAGGGGAATCTGCTGATATAAACTGCCATAAAAGAGGTCCAAGGCGTTTCATACCTCGCAAAACGTCTAAAAAGTTGTAGTGTTAGCAGATGTTTCTAAAATATGCCACGGATGATGCATGTATTCATCCTGAACTCCGAATTAGAAATCAAGAAAACGTCCAAATCAGCTTTTAACATCTACTCACCTGCATGTTCACCACGGATGTCAATCTCAGGTACGGTTTGATTAAGGCGATTTTGAGCATAATTTCCTATGACTTCCTCCAAATCAGTAACAGTGAGGAAAGTGCGTTCCATATTTTTTTTAGTTACTTTATTTCCAGGAGAGTTTGTCACTTCTTTTAGGATGGTGTCGACAAGTTTCTTGCCTGGGGACTGAGTTAGTAGTTGGATTACACAAAACCTTCAGTAGCCTAGCTCTTAAAGGAATTAATAAATTCATGGGTTACACAGTCTGGAAAATTGAGCTTTGTTTAACCAATAAACTTAAGAGGAGTTTAATTTCCTGACGATTCGATCGAACTCTTCTATTTACACGTCATCGCCGGTGGTTTCTAGGTAAAGTGTTACGAACATACTGTCATACATTAAAAATGGAACGACTGATTACAAGATTATAAATAACATAGGAAATACTGATAACATAAGAAAGAATGTACTCGAAATTACATTTCTTGCTTTGCATTATCCGCGTGAAAGTCGAACTTTTATCGATAGCTACGCGGACTGTGGTTACGAGGGGAATTGGTTTCTACAGTGTCTAAAGGGGGAGAATTAAAGGACCAATAACAATAGGCACTACAAATGTTACAAAAAAATAAAATACATCTACCTCGCTCAATGGTGTTAGCTTGATGGCAGTAAAATTCGGCTTCCAGCACTGTTTCACTTGGATTCTGCCCAAATACGACGAGTCTGTTGTATTTGTCAATATAATAGGAAACTGCATGCGAGTTTTTTCATTTTTTCTGCACCCCCACATTTTAAAACAGTGATCTCTCCAGGAAGACGTCTGACAGAACAAAGAGGCCAACTGCCTACACCAAGAGCTGCAGCAGGTTTTGTCAATAGACGTAGATGTCTTATTGTCGCATTCCATCCTATGCCAGTATTGACGCATTTTATCACGATGTTGCTGACAGTCCGAGCAGTTCAGCTCTGAGGGTGCGAGTGTATCATCGGGGCGGGAGCAATGCCCATCTGCGTTACATGACAGGACGGATAATTCGTGCACTGTAAGTACCTCCCGTTGTTCCATACAAAGCCTTAGAAAAGTTTTCTAAGGCTTTGTATGGGACAACGGGAGGTACTTACAGTGCACGCGTTTTCCGTCCTGTCATGTTCGTAAACATTAATAAGAGACATTTTGCATTGTAAATGCTGTTCCTCGTTCATACACATACTGTTTTTATATTTTTATATTTACTTGCTTGTCTTTTTTTTTTCCGCTTGATTCTTTATCCTTTTACTGCTCGAATTCAACCCCAGCTGCTTTCCCCACCCGGTAAATAACGCATTGCAGTTTCGGTTTGTGTTTGTATGGGTATAGGTATGTTTTTCTTGATTTTGTTTTTGTTTTTCGTTTTTTTGTTTTCCTTAGTATCAGTTTCTCACTTCTCACCTTCCATTCGTTGAACAAAGTAGTGAGTGTTTGGTATCGAGAGTTTGTATAAAATAATAATAATAAAAATAAATAAATAAAAATAAAAAAAGATTATTGGGATGTTCAGAACCCTCAGTTTTTTTTTCTTAATTTTTTCCTAATTGTTTAGGACGGGTCCCGCTTTGAGTAACATAGTACTTTCTAACGTTTCTAGGCCACAACCCCCCTTTGTTTGCTTTTTCTCCTCTTTTGGACAAATACAAGCAATGACATATCAGTGATCTTTTGGAATAGGTCGCTTTTTTAGATTTATTTAGCAACAGATAATTTATTGTTTAACCTCTGACGGCAGGGGTTAATTAGTCGAACAATTTTGAACCTTTATAATTTCTATTTCATGTTTATTTTTGTTTTTTTTTTCGCCAAGACAAAACATACCTTGTGCTGAAGTCGGAATGGCCATACCAGCTGTAATAGAGACAAAATAAAAATATATAATTCCCCAATTCACAGCCATACCGAAACAAGGGGTGAGGGCTGGGGTTTAGGGGTCACAAGTTGAAGGTGGCTTTTGAAGCAAAATCCCTTTCGTTTGCTCAATGGCTTTTAGCCTTTTATGTGAAGGAACGCGGGATGCCATCGACAGTTCCAGATACAAAAAAATTCCTCAAGGAAGTTGCGAGAAACCACTAAAATAACTGCATACAATGAAAAATTCATTACTTCAGAAGACATGAGGCACATGAAGCAATAGTCCATGTCTATACGTATTTTGTCAATGCATAGAACAGTGATTCGGTGATTGACAGAAATGATTTGATAAAATAGGCTTTTTTTGTATCATAATTAAAACAGTAAAGGTGATATGAATTGGTAAATTACTTTTAAAAAAATAGGCAAACGAAAGAGACAAGAAAAATTGAACCACCTGACATCCCTTCCCCCAATAAAAAGGAGAGAGAAAACCATGAATTTATACTTAAAGGACGAATGAACGGACGGATGAATAGATACCATTTGTTTCCAACAAACAGACAGAATGTTTGATAAACTGCTCAGTTCTGGTTTAGAAAAATAGCTGTTATCTTTTTTTTCATTATTATTTTTATTTCATTGATATTTTAAGCCGTAAAGTGGCTCTTTTTCGGGAGAAGAAGAAATCGCTGTTAACGAAGCACCTCGGGAAAAGATAAAAGGAGAAATATGCAAGCGCTGACGTCTTGTAAACTGCGAGTGGTGCTCTTGCGGCAACTGTTATGAGATGCGAGAGTATATGCTGTCAAGAAATGAATTTACATGGAGATCGACTTCATCTGGAATCGAAGATAATTCGTCTGAAGTAGAATCTGTTTTTAAAGTAACCTTTTTTGAGTTTTTACAAAGAAACAGCGCGGTGCCGCGACAGATTTATTTCACATTGCTAATTGAGTGTGTAACGTGATCATCGAAACAGCTAGTAGAACCATAAATAAACAAGGTAAGAGTGTTATGTTAGATGTTTTTGCAAATTGTAATGACTTATGCCAGTTAACGGTGGCGACAAGTAGGCGCACTATGCATATTTCATAGTCGCTATCAAGTAAATTTTGCCGGACTTTGAGTTCGTCTCGAGATAAAACAACACAAATACACAAGGAAATTTTTACAGGAACTTTATAACCATCCTTTTGTCTTATAAAAGCTTGGAGCTCAGTAGATTTTGTCATATCGGTCATTGTTAAAACTGTCTTTGTTTTGATACTACTTTTCGACATAGGAAAAGTATGTCGGACTAAAAATATTCACCAAAAAATAAATATTTGTTTGCCAGCCTCAGTAACGACAGGGAATTAAGTTTAGATGATAAAACAAAGGATTGTGCGAACAAAATTACCGTAGGTCTAGTACATTCGTTACATCACACAACTCGGGTAATATTCACGGGGAAAATTTGCATATTTGAGAGGTCGAACGAAAAATAAATATTTCTCAAAAATTAAAATAAATTTTCACAAAAAAACTACACCACAATTATTAGAACATACCGGGCTACAAAATATGGAAGTAGGAGAGAAAACGAATTCGGGCGACTTGCCGCTGTTTGTTTGATGCATGCTGACATTAACTCTTAAGAGAATTACCACATAACCTACCTTGAGAAAATAAATATAGGAAGTCTGCTATTCCAAATTTATTTCATATATAAGAACAAAGCCTCATGTTACGTGAAGAGCGTCAGGAAGTCTCCCGTTGTCGAACACTGTTAGCTTGGGATATCGATCTTATTACAAATGACTCCTCAGTGCTTAGCGAAGTAGAAATTGTTTGTTTTAACTGCATTTCTCTGGGTTCCGTTCCGAACAGGACAAAACGACAATTATTTTCGAATTCCTGTGAAAAAGCGCTTTCAACAGAAGTAACATTTTCTAAACCGTACTTTCCCTTCAAAGAGCTCTTAAGAGAGCTTTAAAGAGCTCCGTCAAAAAACAAGCGAAATTGAAAGTACAACATACAACCAATAGCCGCGCTACCAAACATATCGAGTTTTTTAAAGTTTACGCATTTAAAGATTACTAGATTACTTTCCCATACTCACCAACCATTTGTGCAAGAAAAATCATTCTCCAGAATATTTTGGCCAAAGTTGCCTTTCGAACTTTCAGATATGAATTCGGCATTTTTGAGATCACCGTCTCGTGAAACAGCGATGAAGGTATTGGTCTTTGTTCAGTGGCTTTGGGCAGACGTTGAACACAAAGATACGTTAGATCTTGAGCGAACAAGGAAGAAAGCAGAGACCAAATTAGGAGTGAGTTTCTAACACATTATTCCTTCGGTTTGTTGGCACTAAATTGACTAGCTGGGTCCGTATTTACATATTAAATTGAGGCAATATCAGGACATGACAAGGATAATTATTTCTCAAATACCAAAGTGTAATGGAAACCACAAGGAAGTAGCAGGTGGCTGTAAATTAAAAATTGCTCAAAGCGAACGTTTTTTTATTGTGTTGGTTAAAGAGGAACCGAAATCTTTTTCACCCTGGGTACTCTTCTCCACATAAACTCCCCTTAATACCGACAAAACAGTTTTCAAACTTGTTATTTTCTTAATATAAAATAGCGGATGACGAGTCAATGAGTCACACAACTGTTTTTTCCCGGTATCTTTTGCAATTCTAATTCACCCGTAGGTTGGGCACCCACTGACGTATTTGTGTTAATGACATCGCCACTGAGAGACGTGTAATGAATGAGGATTAAAATAAAACAAAGGGTGTCTAACTCAGTTGGTGTCCCTAGTGATAACTGAGCCGAATTTCCTGGTGTGCATGACGAACTGAAATGAGGTTGAGCATGTTTTACTTGATTTAAGAAGAAATTTTAAAATGAGTATTTTATCATGTCTGCCAGGGGAAATTTTCGGGTTGAGCCTCCATCTAATCACAATATATTTTCATTTATTTGGCACCCCTAAATGAAAGACCGAAAAACAAAAAAAGTTTTTAATTCCACGATTTCAAACAGATACACCTTCAAGAATTTTAACACCTTCAACTATTTAAGTGGCGATTCACGAATATAGACTTTCTTGAGAGACTAAAAATTAGCTAAGCTGACCGCAGATAGCAATTGAAGGTTGTAAAATAGAGATTTTAAACATCACTCTATTGGTATCAAAGGGAATTAAAATATTTCATTTTAATGCCGACAAAACGAGAATTATTAGGTCAAGGAGACAGAGAAAAACGAGAAAACGAAAAATTAAGACGGACTCTAGGATGTGATAACCATTGCTACTTCTTTTTCTAACGTCATGCAACGTCTGCAAGGCCTTCAATAATAAACCTACTGATGGAAAATTCTCGCATATTTTAGCACTGCAGTAAGGCGCCTTGGCCTCGTGTATCCAACGAAAATTTCATAATTTTCACTTGACTAGCGGCGCACTTCAAATTTACAGTTTTTCTTGAAATATTGCTTGTTCAGACTGCTTCACTTAGGCCCTACATAGCGATGTAAAAGGATTTGATGTCAGTCTCACTTATTGCAGAGTGAGACTATAAACGGTTTGAGTCCAAATCTTTCTCCCTTATGGCTTAAAAGGAACTTAGCATTTTAGCTTGTAGATTCATTATAACATCTTCAATGTCCAATTGTCATAGTTACACACATAAATAGGAGGACGATGGGTGGATTAACATCGCCCATACACAGGTGGCGAAGGATTATAAAGGATAACGTTTTTCATATACAGCATTTCGTTTTGTTTCGATGTTATTTTCAGTTTTCTCCTGCAAATCAAACTAAAATCTGTGCTTGTGACTATCGGGTATCCAGCTATTAATCAATCGAAACACGATACAGACGCGATACAGAAAAAACCTAATATTCTAAATCTACCACTCTTTGATTTGTTTTCAGTTGAAAACTGTCAGAGTATTTATATCAATGTCCTATGTTGACAATCACTGAGGCAGCATGACTGGTTTTTGCAATTAAGATGCCAAACGTATATCACTCTAACACATGGTGTTTCTTGGTCGATTATTTTAGTTGTGAAAAGATAGAGGGGCCGCAGCCAGGATAAAACATCTTATGAAATTTAAAAAAACGATCTCTGGCTAAAACTTTTAAAAATACGAGCTTTCGGCTGTTTACGCTACAGCCTTCAACGGGTAAAATGATAAAAAGGTAAAAAATACTAGGTGTGAAGTACAAAGTAAAAATTAAAAATGCTGATAACTAAGAATGTTTGTTAAAAAGAATGTTGCATTGTCCGGGCAAAGGACAGGAATTGTTGTCCGCATTGGGAGTTAACTTGGAATGCCACGCTTCTAGTATTTTTCTTGTTCTGAAACCGCCTTTGTCAATAATAGATGCATTATCAAAGTCTATTGTTCTTTCTTTCTTGTGTTGGATGTTTTTAAAAAAATGAATGAATTTAAAAACATCCAGGCCAACAAAACCCGACGCTCAACAGTGTTGTCCCCGGAGGAACTTGTTGGAACATTTTTCAAGATGGTCGAGGGGTCCGAATCACGCACGTCGTTCGCCTATCTTCCATACATTCAAGGCGTAACAGAACCTCTGACTCGTGTCCTCAAAAAACACGACATCACAGTGGTGAACAAACCACTCATCACCCTTCAACAACAGTTCCCGGCTCCAAAATTTCGACCATCGTTGGAATCGCAAACAAATGTTATTTATAAAATTCCTTGTGGTGACTGTTTATGGTGTTATATTGGTGAGACTGGCAGGGCCTTCAATCCTCACGGAGAGCTTTTATTTCAAGTGTTAAATCTTGATCGTTTCCGCCCTATTGAAAGCGGATTCAAATCTCATACATGTTTATTCATCCACTGAATAACCATTCTGAGAAAATGAAATATCGTTTTGTGCGGTCATTAGGAGTTAGCAGAATTTATTCAAAATGCATATGCATATGCATCTACAAATGGCAAATTATAGGTAAAAACTGAAAAGTATAATATTGTCTTGTATAGAAAATGGTGCTCTGATTGCAAATCACAGACAGTGCACTGACAAGCCAACTTAAGGTTGGCATTAGCTGACGAAAAACTTTAAATAAATCAGGACTTTCTTCTGTAGAGATAATGACCTATCTTTTTTTCCTTATTCTTTTTTTGTTTAGCTTTGCCTTTTTTCGTGGCTTTCCAGTTAATGTTCCATTTTGATATTATATAATTTCTGCCGGATTTCTAACTTGCAATATTTTGCTTAGGTATGCCTTACTACGAAATTTCAATTTGCTGTTATGTACCATGTAGCATGTTGCAAACTACATGGAGGTTTAAGTTGTTCAATACTTTTTTAGTTTTTTCGGTGTCACTCAGTGGCTGAACCTTTATTTTTCTCGGCGCAGCAATGGCTGTGGAATCGTTATTTATTTCCGAGGGCATTACAGATGTTCACTTTGTGCTAGTCCCATCATCCATTGCTGGGAAGATTGCCTGAAACCTTCTCCTCAAACGAGCTCTTATCTATAAATCGCAAGTTTAATTAGCCACTTTATTACATTCAAAGAATTTGAAATTCGTAGTCTTTTTGTTTTTGACTTTGTATTTTTCTATGGTATGGATGGAAATTCAATAGCGGCCAATTTTCACAAGCCATAACGAAACTTGACGTCATACAGTTATCTCTGTTTAGTGTGCATCAGTAGACTTGACGTAGCACCCTTCTCCTGACCAGCCAATGGAACTGAAGCGTCAGATGGATAATTTATCGATCAAGTGAGACTCTAGTGCACAAGTCATGCGAACGGGGCCCCATATCTAATAATATATATTAATATATATATAACTTATCAAAGTAATAAAAAAGGAAAAAAGAAATGAATAGTTACCACTTTTTAAAGCTTGTAGCAAACAATGGAGTAGGAAAAATAATTTCTTTCTTTTTAAAAGAAGCTTACCGATATTGTTATAATTTTCAGTTTACACAACAATCAGTCTCACTCTCAATGATTTCTTAGCAATCAGTGTTGAGCCACTTCTAACGGCTATTCAGTTTATCACCAAATAGAGATATCAACCGTGAGTTGGAAAGGACTGATAACATATTACTTCGAGTCTTGAATGGTTCGCCTAGCGAGCATTAGCTGTTCATCTGACGAAGACGTTTTGAGTTATCTCATAAGACGAGCAGCCACGTGAATTTACATGTCATTCGTGAACAGTGTGTCCGTTGGGAAATGAAGAGTTATTTGTTTTCGCTTGCTTCTTTACTAACCCTTTGATTTCAGTGTGTTGTTAGGCACTTCTCCCAAAAAGTTGATCTTACTCCCTTTATTCAGTTATGTCAATATAACACTCTTAGACTGAAAATCTTGTCTATTGTCAAAACCTAAAATACATATTGATATGCGGAGCCACTCGTGCTTCGTTGCTCCCGTGTAGTACTGCTTAAGTTCTTTAGTTATTACTCGTATTCGATAAAATACTTCACCACACCTTAGAGGCCAAAATCAGAGACTTTTCCCTCGTTTCCATTTCACTATCCCAAACGACAGAGGATTTTCTCTAGGTAATAAAATAAACCCTATGAACTTTAAAGTCTCCCACAGCCCCACTGTGAAGTCATTCGCCTCAGGCCATTTGTGTTCTGTCCTGACAAGGCCCTCAGAGTTCAGATCACAGTTAACCATATAGACACCAGTGACAAATTATACTTACATGATGCCGGTGTGTCCTGGGTTGAAAATGTCAGCTACGATAGATTCACCGCGTGCGTGATGGCTGCCGGGTAAAACGAAAGACATGCAAATGCTATATGACAGTTGATTGGATGGTTTACCAAGGGGTACTAGTAGGTGGAGTTGCTAATGAAGTGCGGTTATCACCATTATTCTTTAATCATACTAAAGTAATTTCTCCCTCATTACACAACGTGCCATGTATATTGGAAGGTTTTATACGAAGCTAATTTTCATTTTTTGTTTATTTTGCTATCCGAGATTTGAGATTGGATAAAGGAGATGAAGTCGTGTAACTTCAGTGTTTGAGAAATCACAAACATGTGAACACACAAATGATAATAAGTACAACAGCGTCTGCGGAAGCACTAGATTAATCGATCATAAAAAGTACCGCTGCTAACACAAAAAGTTATGGTTTCTGTGCTCGTCCACCGTTCTTCGCTGGGTCTCTGCAAGAAATCTTCCAGCTGAAAATCGGAAAAAAAAATTTTAAAAAAAACAAATAAACAGAACTTCATGAAGTTTTACCGAATGATTACTGAGCTTTACATAAGTATTTAATTCTACCATATTTCATTCTTTCCTAGATTTCATTTCATTTAATTATTGTAGTTATTGATATAACTTTTTTCTTTGGTACGTCAATGAGACAGGATTCAGAGTTTGTCTGAAAGAGTTGTACGAGACAAAATCCGACCCCCTTTCAGTGTCTTATACTGTTTTGTCAGGTGAGAATACGGCTAGGCCTGTAAGTGCTGAGGGATGTTCAAACGCAACAAGAGATATACAATCTAGCATAAATTAAGTACCTAAGAAAAAAATTTGGGCCCTCAAAGCAAGTGCCAAAATTACCCGTGAAACCCATTGGTTTTCCCATGCTTTGCTCCTTTTTACTCTTTTTTTTTTTTTTTTTTTTTTTTAATTTCGTTTTGTTTTTTTCTGGTTTGGATTTTGTTCGTTTTTTGTTTAGCGTTATTATTAGACATAAAAAAATAATAATTAAAAAATAAAAAAAATTAAAAATTAAAAAAACCTACAACCATTTTAGGTGAAAAAACGCAGAACTAAAACCAACTACTCACTAGCAGCTCATATTTTACCACAATAATACCGCTATACGGGTGTTAATTTTGTTCCTTATTTTCTCTTTTCACCCAGTGGTGGGTGGGGTTACTTCGAAGGATACTGCTACTTCACAAGCCTTGCAAGCTTGCCATGGCTTACTGCTGAGTCTAACTGCTCTGCAATGGGATCACAGTTGGTGACTATACACAACCAAGAAGAAAATGTGTACGTTCAGCATCGACATAACGGAGAGAGATCTTTGATTGGACTTATGATCGGAGTGTGGAAGGATCATTTGTTTCGACCAAAGAAGCTCGCTTAATACTTGTTTCTTCATCTGTAGTTGAGGTGACACGAGTGATCCTTCTTTTGAAGCGAGATCTAATCTGTATGAATAAGTTGATATCAAAACGATCTCAAGAATCGTACAACAAAACGTGCTTCGAAGAACTTGACAACCATCGGATTGAATTGAATTTCTCATTTCAAAGTGGAAGCCTCACCAGGTAAAAATCTAAGCAAAGGTCCAAGGCTGATGAAGAGGCTCTAAAATAAAATCGAATAGCATACCTCCGAGTTTCTCACGCAGTGAAGGATGAATATTAAGAAGCCCTGTTAAATCACGTTAACGCCTTTTAGTAGTTTCTTTAACCAGGCGTAGTTGAACCTCACGCAAAATAAGTATTCGCAGCGTCAAACAGTTGCAAAACAAAGTCAATTTAGATTCATTAATATAAATGACATAAGGGATGGGACAAGAAGTTTAAAATACAAAATAATTTGACATGAATTCTATGTTATCTTAACCTGGTGCTAAATCAATACTCACAAATATTTATTACATAGATCGGTCTGGGGCATTCCTTTTTTTCCTTCTTTGGATAGACAAGCAATCATAAATGTTTTCCATTTAAGGAATATGAAAGAAAATCTAAATATATACTCCAAACAACTGCAAGGAATACGTATATTTCTTTAAATGCGATCCATTCATAAATCATGGTTATGATTTTGAAGGGTCTTAATAGTAAGGAGCACGTTCTTGTTTATGAGACCTTAGCTTCAAGCTTAGTGGAGATGATCTTTTAGCGAACAAACAATTTTCCAATGATTTTTGACGGCTTGAACGGAGTATGGCGGGGGTAATGATGTAATGCATTCGGGTGATCCGATGGAAAAAAAAAAAACAGGAATAACTAGCTTTTCTGCTGACGTTTTAGGTCTCAGAGTCCCGGATGAGAGTAATTGCCAATTGCCCCTTAATACACCATATGCTAACTAGCATATTGTTGATGGAAACCGAAATATACCACGAAATTGATCCGGCAGTAAATTCTTTAACTTTATGAACGAAGAAGAAAAAGAAAAAAATAAAATAAAGGGGGAAGGAAGCACAATGTGAGGTTGAAGACCCTGTGAGTACAGGAGAAAGATTTGAGATAACTGGAATGGAGATAACTACACTAAAGAAATTTGTAGCTCATCGGAGGAACATGTTTGCGAGCTTTGCTTCGCTGTTTCGTAGTTTTATGTAGAGTTTTCTGACTTTGGAGATAAATATCCTAAAATTTGTCGAGTTCACGGGGGAGCACTCCATACAGTTTTACTGGCGTGGGCTGGGGTATCTCGTGCTTAAGGATCAGTCACCATGTACCGACGAATTGGGGATGGGGTGGGGGTGTGGATGACAATTTTTGGGGGGGCAAGAACACTTGGTTTTCAGTGGGAACAAGAGGGGATTAGGGTTGCCAACAGAGTAAGGCTTTTGAAAATTGACCTTCTGTAAACTCGATGAGGAGGGGAGGAGGGGGAGGGGGAGGGGGGGGGTTGATTAAATATTGTAGGCTCAGCCAAATCTTATAGTGGCACAAGAAACCAACATCCTACGCACCCACCCCACCCCCTCCTTTCCCTGACGATAAACGATAATCGGTCCCTAAGTATATGGTTTATGTATATTTGTATTTATGTTCCTTTCATTAGTAAAGTTTTCACAAAATAGTTAATCGTTATTTATTGCCAACTTTATTTGTGTACTTAAAAAATATTATTTGCACCAAAATTGATTTATACGGTACAGGCCTGATTACTGGTTAAATGATCAATCAGTATATCATATACTCGTGTTCTCTGGCAACTTGATTCTAGGAGAAATAGTTTTTCCATAGAATACCAATGATGCCAGGCAAGTCTCGTTAAATATCATTAAACAAGCTAAGTCTGTGGTTTATAAAATTGCTTAACAGCTGGACGAAGAAAAAAGCATAAATACAAATTGAATTAATTTGAATCAGCTACAGCCTAAGCAACATAAGTGAAGCTATTTACTAATTCATATAGTATTTTCCCATTTTATAGGCAAGAGAAAAGTTCAAGGTCCACTGATTACTCTCGATCCTGCGCAGGAATCCCGGTATCATTGTGACTCTGACGGGCTTGAGAGTTTCCTCTATTGTCACCTGGCCTTTGATTAAATGCATCTGGGAGGAGTTTTTCGGACTCTTCTTTTGAAACGCCCCCTTATCTGGATACGAATTAGGTCAAATTAGAGGCACTTATTATTTGTAACCAGTTTTTCTTGATATGAATTACAGAGACTCAAAAATTATATTTACCTCACTATTTCCCAAGGAGTGAAAGAAGAAAATGAACAATCCCTTTAAAGAAATATAGATATGACTTTACTGGTTGATAAATAAATAGATAGGCAAATAGATGCAGAAATAAAAGTAGCTTTACCCCTTTTTTGTTTGTTTTGTTTTGTTTTGTTATTTTTTGTCGTGAATGTAGGGTTGTGTTTTCTAGAACAACTCGGCTGGAGATCTTCTTTCCTTATCATCTACGATCGATCACTTATTTGAGGCTTAATTTTCCGAATACAACTCTATCCATCAGAAGTAATCGATTCATGGTGGCTTAAGCAGACCTAAAGCTTTGGAGATAAAAATGCAATTTCATAAGGGAGGTTTAAATGGTCTTGAGTCGGCTCTTTTTCGGAGGGTCACGGGTCTGGCGTTTAAAAGAAAATCTGAATTATCCTTCGATATGGAGACACTTTTCAGTATTTCTGACACACATCACGCCGTAAGTACGCCCTTATTTCTACCCATGAGCACAAGCTTTACCAAACCTTAAAGGTTGTAGATGACTTTACCTGAGTGGAATTAAGGATTACAAAAATATAGGAGAAGGCGATGTGTAACGGCGCGAGGAAGCCAATCAGCCACGTGACACCCAGCAGTGGAGCTAACACCACGCATGCACGGACACCAAGCCTGGAAGATGAATAGTCGCTCTGAAAACACAAGCTTTTAATCTGAATTCTAGATCTTTTTCCACTCCAGTAGAAGTAAAGAAAGATTGAAAACTCTTGGCTTAGATTGAACGCAATGAATAGCCGATATAAAATGTTAGGAGTAACAAACGAACCAGTTTGAAGGTTCCTCATCGAAAACAAACTATATTTTATGTGCTAGGGCGTCTTTCAAAGCACGTCAATCGGAGACCAGTGTTTCCTAAAGAGATTGAAGTTTAAGCTTTCTACCAAAAACAAACAAACAAAAATATTTACATTATGGACCCCATTTAGGGGAGAAGCAATTCTTATCATCCCACCTGATCTGCTCAGTCTGGCTATCTTTCACCAGTTGGATTGTTGTCACTTCCTTGATAACTCGCACGAGGATGATCAGGTTACTCTTCAGGCATTAAAAAGGAAAACAAAAGAAGAGGGAGAACACGAAAAGAGAAAAATGAAATATCACACAAGCTTCTGTTGTAAGTTTTTCTAGAGGACTTTCAAAGGCTCACCAAGAGAATAGAAATAATTGAAAAACTGTTGTTCTAATCAACGTTGAAGTAAATATGTTTGGATGACTAAACTCCTATCTGTAAAAATTCAATACGTTGCCACTTACAATTGCGATCAATCCAACAAAGGAAACAAATATCAAGATGATATTGTTAGAGGAAGACATCCAGCAGCTTAGAAAAATAAAAGGCATAGGGGAACAAACTTTTAATTTTTCCACTTTAAGAGCAGCATTTAAGGGCGTTTCGAGGCAGAAGGTCAAATCAAAACCCGTGCTTAATGCAGCATGTTGCCTTTATATTACTTTGCAAAATTACGAAAAGAAGTCATCTTGTATAGTAATTTACAAACTCTTCATCTCCTATAATAATACATAGAGAAATCCACAGCCTGAAAGAATGGGGTGCCTTGTGGTTAAGAAGAGGGAGGCGGGAAGGGGAGGGGGAAAGACCAGTTTGGCAGGCTGAAGGTTGAAATTATTAAGCCCTTGCACTCCCTACAATCCTGGTTTAAAAAAATTAGGACGCAGAGACAGGAGAAGGTGACACGAAGGCACCAAAGTCCTTCCCTCGTCCCCCGTTATTTTTTCCTTTTTCTGTACAGGTTCATGCTTTCAGGGTTCCATCATTTTGTATACAGTATATAAAATAAACAAACTTTCAAACTTACCTTTCATCATTAACAAAAGTTTCGATTCCATCATTTCCGGTAGCGATACCCAGACATACAACAACTATGATTGCAGGCAGTCCTGAAGAGGTAATAACGAAAATAGGTAATAAAGTAATAACGATAAAAGTAATAACGAAAATAGGTTATTACGCGATTATATGAACTTTCAATCTGTATTTTTATGTTGTTAGTCATGAAACATGTTGATTGAGAGTATGAAATTACCAATACACCGTGAATTAGAAAAGCTGCGTGATTTCAGCCAACTACATCTGCAAGCATGTCTAGGTCTAATGAGCACCGAAAATATTTTAAGATTGACAAAGGTAAACATCAAGACGATCCAATGGTTTTCAAAAACTGCGCATGTTCATTTAAAGAATTAAAAAATGAAGCTATTTTAAGAAAGTTTATTCGTATCGGTTTTAGCCAATCACAATCAAGATATTTTGTCAAGTACATTCTTTAAGACCTATCCCGTTTTTTAACATATTCCTCACCCCAGCAGAAGCCATGATAGCGATACTTTTTGTCGCTAATGTTGTAAACCTTTACAACAAATAAATAGATATAAATCCCCTCGACAAGCATCCAGCAAAAACTGGCCATCAGGAAATACTGCATAAGAGCTGCCACAGCTACACAGGTAGCCTGCAAGGAAAAGGTTATCCGTAAAAATGTAATAATTCGCCCGTTAAATGGTTTTTTTCAAAATAGTAATCCAAGAAACAAAAAGAAACAAAACCAAACAAAACAGAACGAAAATAGTAAGAAAACAGACAAAAATTGCAACATACGTAGAAAATATGCCAACCAAAAAAAAAAAAAAGCAAAAATATCCAAGGAACAGTCAGTATTAAATCAATAAGAAGCTAGATCTATTAAAAAACAAACAAACAAATAAACTAACAAATCACAAGAACAGCAGCATCAACAAAGCAACACGAAAGTAGGAGTTCAAAGAGTCACCTGGTTTCCCGTGGAGTCAATTCCAGCGTAAAAGATGATATGTCCTGCTCCAATGCAGGAAGTCAGACTAACCCGTATGTGACACAAAGCTGAATTTCTGTCTCTGCAAAGAAGCCAAAAAATAGTAACGAAACGAAATTCATTTAGCAGTAAAAAAAAAAAAGCTAACGCCAATGAATGGCAAAGGAAACCATCTAAAAGATAATTGTAAATCATTCACCAAATGGAGGAATAAATACGCTGACATAATACATGTTACATTAATTGATTAGTGAATAACGAATGGATAAAAGAATAGTGACTTGAAAGTTTCCATTTTATGGTTATGTTCATTTGAAGCAATTTTCACTCCTTGCCGAAATATCATTTTTAAAGAGAGATCATCTCAGAACGTTTGATTTCTTTTCCAGGTATGAGCAGTCCGTCTTGACATCGATGTAGAACTGATCTAATTCCATTCTTCTAAATATAGTTAATCTCCTACAATTCAGTAATATAGCAGTGTTAGTTAAATGTACTTACGTAAGCTGAAGATAGCTGATAACCGTGAGTATAACTCCAGTGAGAGATAAGGCCATCCCTACTCGAGTGAGGAGTGTCAGAATTTTGTCATGCTCATCTGACGAACGAGTTTTATCCTGATTGAAAAACTGTAAACGTCATAATTATTTTATTTTTTATTAAAGGAAATGTACATTTTAATGAACATAAATGAATGCGATACTTTTCATGCCTCTCTGTAACTTTTCAGATCTATATGACATTCTTTTGTAGTAAAAAATAATATCCACCTTCCTGTCATCAGCATCGTCGATGAAATTCATGAGTACAGCGAAGTGAGTGAGATGATTGCAAACGCATTCCGTATGGTGATCGGATATCATCTTTGTTTGACATCCTTTACTTGACCAGCTCCCAAAGCTTTAAAAAAGAATTTGATAAGGAGGAAGGAGTCAAAGCAGCTTATTCGATTGGAACCCCTTCCTCCCTCCACCTGAAAAGACTTCAATTCACTCCACCAAATGCTGAAAAGTATTTCGGATACTTTTACATTCCGCTCAAATAGTTTTAGCCCCAATGAAAAACTGGAAGAATTCACGCCATTGATAAAATTTATGTCACAGTGGTGCTTACTTTTCTTCAGAGAATCTCCAGAATACACATATTCTTTTTTTACGATTCACCTAAAGGAAAAAAAATCGAGGCTCGGTGATGCATTACTAGTAGCTGACTCATAACTATTGAATATTGACGTAACCCTCCAGGTAAAATAGTAATTCTTAACATGAAGGTCCTTGGGACCACCCATTAACGAGATCTAACATCCATTTTAATTTGTGGTGACTTCAAGGTGACGAAATTTGAAAATTGGCGGGAAGCCTAATGGGATGTAATGCTGATTTACTGGGGCTTGGGCAGTCTTCAAATCGTTAGCTAGTCATTAAATCCCAGTTTAAATTAAGGCAAAAGATGACAACATAATCACCTATATGTGGGACACATGAACTGTTGGTGTTTCCCTTTCATGAAACAAACAAGCAAACAAGCAACGCCAATTAAATTAAATAAAAAATAAATAAATAACAGATAACGAAAGAGTAACTGACTCGTAAGGCGTCATAGCTATAGAATATTAACGTAACACTCAAGTAAAATAGTAATTCTTCATATGAAGGTCCCTGGGACCACCCATTAATGAAATCTAACATCCATTTTGTGGTGGCTTCAACGTGACGAAATTTGAAAATTGGTGGGAAGCCTAATGGGGTGCAATGCTGATTTACAAATCAAGCATCGGGAAGTCTTCAAATCGTTAGCCAGATCATTAAATCCCAGTTTGAATTAAGGCAAAAGATGACAACATAATCACCTATATGTGGGATGCATGAACTGTTGGTGTTCCCCTTTCATGAAACAAACAAACAAACAAGCAACGTCAATTAAATTAAGTAAAAAATTAATAAATAAAAAATAACGAAAGAGTAGCGTATACACCTGCGTGTTCTTAAAAACCAATGTGATGTTTTCTGTTAGAACATTAGGCGGAGGGTCTATTACAGCGGACATAACTACACTGTCAAGTATCCTGAAATAAAGCAAATCGAATGATCAAAAAACAGTAAAATAATTTCTATTTGTTCTTCAGTTATCAAATAGATTATACATACTTTGTTTTGTTATCTCCCTCAGTGTCAGCTGAATAGTTTGAAAAAAGCTTAGCAAGATTGCTGTATTCGAGCCCAAGTACTGTGGAGTCTGTTAAAAAGGTAAATGAGAACTGCATTGATTTCGGCTTCCAAAAATGGAATTTTTTTGAAAAATGGCGGTGGCCTTTAAATGCTCCGGGCACAAATGCTATTACAGACTGCTAAATCATGACAAAGCGCAATATTCAATTCTTTTTTAAAGCATAAAGTTTATTCGTAATGACGCCCAAAAAAAAAAAGAAAGAAAGAAAGAGACTCGAGAAATTTAAAAACAGAAATCGATTTGGTCTAAGATGAAGGGGAAAGGGAAAAAGTAAACAAAAGCTCACTGTTGTAAAAGCACACTACGTGTATTGCATATTTGATAATGCACGTCGGAATGAAGCCATTTCCACAGAAGAGTTGGCCAAAAAGTTATGGGCAATCGTCTGGTAAGAAACTGACTCAAAACAAAGAAGGCTTTTTACCTCGATCCAGATTAGCTGACGGAATCTTAATAAAGGTCTCGCGATTACTTCCATTGAACAGAAAGTCATCCCCCCTCTGTAGGACATTGCGTCTAACTCGAAAGTCTATATTGATAAAAAATTTAAAAAAAAGCAAAATGGTACAGCTTCGACGTTTATTTTATTTTCACTCGTCTACAAAGTACAAATGCATATAGGTGATGAGCATAATTAGGCAATGACCCGCATGACTAGAGAGTATTCAGTTGCATAACTTCCAACTAATGATTTTGCATGCAATTATTTCTCTAAAGAATTGCAAGCCATAGTTAATGCTTCTGATACAGCACGCGGAAAAAAAATTGTGTTTCGATTAGCTAATGTAAACGATAGTGGTATTGGCTCTTAATGTACACGTAATGCTTGCCTGAACTCACACATGAAAAAGCTCTTTTCCAAAAAAATAAAGATGAAAGACTATTTTGCACTTACTCAGATCTTCATCGACATCAATAAGTTCGGGACTTGTAACGCTCAGCCGCTTTCTGGCAAAGCTTAATATAGAGCTTTCAAAACGGAACGAAGCAAAAACAGTATCCTCCACTTTTTTATCCTTTGATGACTTGTCTCTCCGTAGTGAATACTCGGACCATATACTTTTGATTGAAGTTCTAAACTGCTCTTTTGCATTCTTCATGAAAAGAGGTATAGTTAGCAGATTTCAAGAGTTTTAACAAGGCTATTCTTTTGCTAAACGATATTTCTGGTGAACTTGAGTATACATCGTGGCTTATAGCTCTTGTCGCATTTAAGACAAACAAAGTATGAGAGAAACGGCTGGTGAGCAACCATTCAAATCCTCATTCAATCCATGAGGAACAAAACTAAGTAAGTTTGAAACCAGCCAATCAAGCCGCAAAAACAAAAACGCAAAACAAAACAAAAAAACCAAAAAAACCAAAAAAACCAAAAAAAAAAAAGAATCAACTAATTAACTTATCACTAAGCGATCAATAAAGAGTAAACTAAAATACAAGCTAAAAAAAATAATGTTAGGTGAGATAAACATTGAAACTGCTGCTACACCATCATCTCCTGTACCTCGACTATGTTTTCGGGACCACTGATATCACTGTTAGTGCCTCCATTCTGTAGCAAAACAAAACAAAACAAAACAAAACAACAAAAAAACTAATCAACAAATTAACTTATCACTAAACGCTCAATAAAAAGTAAACTAAATTAAAAGCTAGGTAAACATAACGTAAGGTGAGATGCACATTCTGAACATTGTAAAAATTGTAACAATGAACTTATTAACTCATCACTAACCGATCAATGAAAAGTAAACTAAACTAAAATACAAGCTAACAAACAGAATGTAAGTTGAGATAAACATTGAAACTGCTTCTGCACCATCATCTACCTGTAAGTCTTCGGTGTTTTCGGGACCACTGACGTCACTGTTAGTGCCTCCATTCTGTAGCAAAACAAAACAAAACAACAACAACAGCAACAAAAAAACAATCAATCAATAACTTATCACTAACCGATCAATAAAATTAAACTAAAATACATGCTAGGTAAACGTAACGTAAGGTGAGATACACATTGTGAACATTGTAAAAATTGTGACAATGAACTAATTAACTTATCACTAACCGATCAATGAAAAGTAAACTAAACTAAAATACAAGCTAACAAACATAACGTAAGGTGAGATATACATTGTGAACATTGTAACAATGAACTAATTAATTCATCACTAACCGATCAATGAAAAGTAAACTAAACTAAAACACAAGCTAACAAACAGAATGTAAGGTGAGATAAACATTGAAACTGCTGCTACACCATTATCCACCTGTGAGTCTTAGGTGTTTTCGGGATGAGTGATATCACTGTTATTGTTTCCACCCTTTAGCAAAAAAACCAAAAAAACAGCAACAACAAAAAAAAAAAATTAACTAATTAACTTATCACTAACTGATCAGTCAAGAGTACACTAAAATAAAAGGTAAATAAACAGAACATGAGTTGAGATACACATTGTAAACTTTTAAATATTACAGTAATTAATCAATGAACTTATCACTAACCAATCAATCAAAAGTAAACTAAATTAAAATACAAATAGATAAACAGAATGTAAGGTGAGATAAACATTGGAACTGCTGCTACACCATCATCTACCTGTAAGTCCTTTAGCGAAAACATAATGATTTGAACTGTTGCGGTTACGTGTTGTGAAGCCCTTTATTAACTTTCTATGCCCCCACAGCCTTGTAAAACTTAATTTAAACCCAGAATCTTATAGAAAACAATCGATCCAACAGCTTACCGTAGTATTATCGGTTGGATGAGTTGTAAGGAGTGTTGCTCCAGTTGCTTATTAAAAAGTCAAGGGGATAAAAAGCTGCAAATGAAAATTGTATCATACGAAAGGACTAACGGAAGGTGATACTTGTACTTTTATTAGGAATTTTTAATAAGGCTTGACCTCTTCTACTCAATTGCAAATTACATTGTTTTGTTGTAGAATTTTGAGCAGCTTATAGAAACTGGGCGAAAGTAAAACTTAGCGCCTTCCATATGGTAGGTTGCAGGATTTCTGACTTCTTTTGACTGATAAGGTGTTGCAAAAACTAGGCACATACTGGCATCGCTAAACAATTACTCAGCTTAAAATAAAGCAAGTGATTACATTGAGTCACGCTTCTCGATAAATCACGACTTTCTGTTTCCTAAAAATTACTCACTTGAGTTGATCAATCTGATGTGAAACACAAATGTTCTGCAGGATATTACACGAAATGCAATATTACTGGAACATATTGAAACTTTGCAAGACAGAGTCGAAGTGGTGGCTCATTTTCACCAATAAAGGAGTAAAGTTGTTTACACCACTTGGAGCAGGAACCTCGGGAGCACCAAACACAAATGGATTACATTTTATCTCGCGCCATCCGCTCTGAAGAAGATTTCTGCAGCTCGAATTCGAATGTTCACATTCACTTTGCTTCAATAACGTGGCATTTACACAATTATTATCCGCAATAGAATTGAAACAGCGGCAAAATAATTATAAAGTACAACTTGACTCTCAAAGAATTTGTGTGTTGCGGTTAAACTGACGCCGTGCAGTTTAAGCTACGCATGCATCGTTCGATCATGAATTAGAAGAAATCAATGAAGCAGCATTTCCTCTTGAATTGACTGAAAAGGCTGGCCACAATCTCTCTGATGCAGCAACTGAATTCACTTAGCTTATTGATATTCTAACTTTACTTAAGCTAGCGCGCAGTGTCATAAGCACTTACTTTGTTCAGCTATTCCCCAGCAGCCTTGAACAACTTCGGGATAAAAAAAGGAAAAAATGAGATTCACCTCAAAAGAAAAAAATTATAACCAAAATGATACTACTACTACTTCTACTACTACTACTGCTACAGTAACTACTACTACTACTAATAGCTGCGTCTTTTCAAGCTTGTAAAAGATTTGAACTTTTACAAGCTTGACAAGACGCAGCACGACAAACTCCTAAGGGACAGCATCACAACCACCTACAAGAAAGCTAGCACCGACACCGCCAACATCATTGACTCACAAGCAAAATCTATCACCCAAGAGCTCAACATCGACAACCGTACAGAACAAATCGCAATACAACAACCTTTTAGTAACCTAAAAGACCATAAAGACAACTCCGCCAATCACCTCATAAATCCCGCAAAAACTGAACTCGGAAAAGTCAGTAAACAAATTCTCGACAATATCAACTCGAAAGTCAGAGAAATGACAAAGCTCAATCAGTGGAAAAACACATCAGATGTAATTAATTGGTTCACCAACATACCCGACATGAAAAAGCATTCGTTCGCCTCGTTCGACATCGACAGTTTTGACTCATCCATCACAGAGTCTCTTCTATCTAAAGCAATTTCGTTTGCCAAGAATTATACCACAATCAGTGACAAAGACATCGACATAATTATGCACCGCCGGAAATCACTTTTATTTGACAACGAGACCGCCTGGACTGAGAAAAACCACAACAGTATGTTCGACGTAAGCTTATCGGACTTTTCCTCCTTAACAACCTCAGCGAGAAATACGGCAAAAACAACGTAGGACTCTATAGAGACAACGGGCTGGTACTTCTAAGAAATCTAAGCGGACCACAATCAGAACGGACTAGAAGGACATCACACGAGAATTTAAGAAACAAAGTCTGAACATTTCTAGAAGCACAAACCTAAAAATCTGTAACTTCCTCGACGTCACCCTAAACCTCACAGACAGAACCCACTACCCATACAAAAAGCCCAACAACGAAACTCTCTACATCGACACCGATTCCAACCATCCGCCTACAATAATAAAACACTTACCAGCAGCCATCGGCCGACAAATCTCCGACATTTCCTCAAGCAAAGAACTCTTTAACGAAGCCAAACCACACAGAAACAGTAAATATTGTACTAATGCAGCAATGGAATATGTTTTCCATTGCAATTTTTTTAATTTTGATATTTGTTGAAGTGTTGGAACGCTTATGGTTCAGCTTTTGAGCTTTGTAGTGAATGTTAAAAAAACGATCACCTCTTCTTAAGAATTCACTTTTGAGCATACATCATAGAATTACAATTCCTAAATTTCATCTTTTTTTTTTTAAACTAAGTTCTTTCAAATAATATATATTTTTTTAATGTGCCAAATAGCTGATGCGCTGATATTATAGTTTCTGCGAATTACTGTTATAAATTTGCATTTGAAATGCTCGCCATATTGGCTCGAATGGAATCATAAATTTCCTAGCCTCGCATATTTAAATCGCAAGTTAAATTACAATTGTAGTTTCTCGCTATTCTAATATCTTTCGCCTGTTCTTTTTTTATTTATTTTATTTTATTTATCTATTTACTTTTTTTACCTCGATTTTCTTACCAGGCGCAAGTCGTACATTTACTCTAAACATCTGGTTGGTGCAGTTCAAGGAGCTGTCTTACATTGTATTAGCATTCTAAAAATAAAGGGAATGAAACTTAGATCGGCTGCCTCTGAAATTTTCATCGAGTAATTTTTTCAATTTTCCTCTAATACATGTAATTCCGTGTTTCAAAGCGATTTCCTGGCCTCAAGAACTTCATTATCAGAAGACAAGAGTATATGCTGTCAAGAAATGAATTTAATTGGTGATCGACTCGATCTGGAATCGAGGATAAAGAATTCTTCTCAAATAAAATCTTTGTTTCTAAAGTAACAATTTTTTAGTTTTTACCAAAAACCCGCGCAGTGCCCGCGACGGATTTATTTCACATTGCTAATTGAGTGATGTAAATTATCATTGAAACTGTAGGGACCAGGCTTCGGTGTATTACTGAGCACAGATCATTTGGACCCGTGTGTTTACCAGCCAATGCTCTCAAAACAGCCCTTGTTGGCATGCACCAAGTGAGAAATGAGAGACTTGAAGATTATCCGTCAAATGAGTGGGCAACGACAGAATAAAAATCAAAACTCAAAGTCAACCAAGGGTCAACTTCACAGTAGTAAATAGACCTGTATAGTTTGTATGCTTTGTTTTTCTAATGGAGGTCACTAGACCAAGGAAATTCTCTCTTTTACTTTTGTAAATTATGAGAAAATATGGAAGTGAACAAGGCAAAATTGAAAGTAAGAGCACTCAAAAGAATTACCACAAATCTACTTTGGGAAAATAAATATAAGAGGTCTACCTTTCCAAGTTTGTTTCATATATATAAACAGAGCCTCATGTTACATGAAGAGCGTTAGGAAGTCTCCCGTTGTCGAACAATGTTAGCTTACGATATCGATCTTCATCTCAGTGCTTGGCGAAGTAGAATTTGTTTGTTTTAACTGCATTTCTCTGGGTTCCGTTCCGAATTGAACAAAACGACAATTATTTTCGAATTCCTGTCGAAAAGTTCTTTCAACAGAAATAAAATTTTCTAGACCATATTTTCCTTTTAAAGAGCTCTTAAGAGAGCGGTATTTTTTTAAATTCTAATTCACCCATACGTTGGGCACACACTGACGTATTTGTGTAAATGACATGGCAACTGCGAGATGTGCAATGAATGATCATTAACACAAAACAAAGAGTGTTCAACTCAATAGGTGTCTTTATTGAAACTGGGCCGAATTTCCTAGTTTGCATGACGAACTAAAACGAGGTTGAGAAAGCTTTATCTGTTTAAAGAGGAAATTTTCAAATGAATAATTAATCATGTCTACCGGGGGAAATTTTCGTGTTAAGCCTCCATCTAATCACAATATTTTCTTTTTTTTGGCAACACTAAATGAAGGATCAAAAAACTGTTTTTACATCGACAATTTGTTGAAACAAATACACCTTTAAGAATTTTAACTGCTCCGCTATTTAAGTAACGTTTTACGAATACAGACTTTCTTGAGAGACTAAAAATTAGCTAGGCTGACAGCGGATAGCAATTGAAGGGTTTTAAACAAGGATTTAAACATTACTCTATTGGTATCAGAGGAAAATGTAACATTTCATTTTAATGCCGACAAAACGAGAATAATTAGTTCAAGGAGAAGAGGAAAACGAGAAAACGAAAAATTAAGACGGACTCAAGGATGGGATAGTCAATGCTACTTCTTTTACTAGCGTCATCAAACGTCTGAAAGGCCTTCAATCATAAACCTACTGATGGAAAATTCTGGCATATTTCAGCATTGTAATAAGGCGCCTTGGCCTCATACTTCCAAAGAAAACTTCATAATTTCCACTTGACGTGCGGCGCTTACATAAAATAACGGTTAAATAAGTCATTCTGTACAAAAAAAATTGAAATACTACCTACTTCAATCATACGGAGAAGTGTTTTTGTCATCCTTGCGTGTAATTATTAAAGTAGATGTATCCGAACCATGCTTGCGGCGCATAAATATAGTCTTAAAAAGCCAAATATTCCTCTATTGGATGTATTACTATTATCGTTATCATTTTAATAAAAAAAAAAATATATATATATATATATATACATATATAAATGTGGGGGTAGAGTCTACCTTGGCATAAAGTGCTCAATACTGTGGTAGCAGAGCTAAGTATACATAAGTTAAAGAATTAAGAGGACGCATCGATTCTCTGTGACTCTGAGTTTCGCGCCTAAGCGCTAGTCATACAGGTCTTTCTCGTCATACTTGTTACTCGAACATCCGCGAAGTACAAGCTGGAGGAGGATGCTATCCCAAAAATCCCCGGCTATCACCTGAAAAGCATCGCCGTGAACAAGCGAAAAACGAGGTTATCAGGGGACTCAAATTTGCCAATGAAATATATAAATTCTCCATAAACTTTTACTATGTTGCGGGAATATTTGTATTTTGTGTTTCAAAATGGATCTGCATGTGAATAAATATGGATCTGCAATGCCTTTTTGCCAGTTTTTTTTCTTTCTGAATGCCCTTGGACAACTTCAAATAATAAGAAGCGAACGAAAATAACTACCAAGACTTTTTCTCATTCCTCAACTCCTTGAAGTAAAGTGACCATTACGCTTCAATTCCTCATTAAGAGTTATGCCCCTACTTATTCAATTTCAGGATCTTCATAAAAAACACACAAGTCCTCTTTGGCTCTTACGAGCTAGTTTTTATCCAAAGCTTGGGGGTAGAGGGCTGGAATTTTTGGTGGTAACATGGTTTTCAGGGAGACCAGTCGTCGTCGCCAACACCAACAGACTACTCCTATTGAGTAAATGGCTTTTGAGCCCTGCGGGACTGTTCCGACATTTCACTCGATAACTTCGCTGTTTACCTCGGGATTTTTTTTCTTTTTGATTCAGTGCATGGAATTCACACTTTTCTGGCAAAAGGTCGACAAGTGCACCATGGTTTAAGGGGTGGAGCACTTGTATTGAAGTTTTTCCAGTTCAGATAAGCCGTTTATGGTTGGTTTCTTGTGATATCTTTGCGCAAAAGTAGGTGGATTAATGAATCGTAATTTGATTATCATAATTGGTGCAAACTTATCTTTCTCTGAGAATTGCTACAAGTTAGCACTGTTGTTGCTTTTGCTGGTATTTTAACGAGTAAAATTAAAACCACGAGAATAACAAACGTAAAGAGGGTTGATTGTTCATTTGTTAACAACAAAAGGCTTAAATTGAGATTATTTGAAATTTCTTTCTGTTATTCCACGAAAAGATTCGCTCGAGGCATTACACGCTCCTCATTAAAATGTTATTAATCATGTATTTTTAAATGAGGAAGTAAATAAGTTTTTTTTTGACATGTGACAAATTGAGAAAGCTTTTTGAATGGATTAATTTGCATTATCAAAATTCAAAGTCCGATGCTCAACTCTCAAGCTATCGTGCGTGTTTCAGGAGGAACGGACTTATCAGAGTGGAGACTCATAGAGTTAATGAAGAGATATTTCTCAACCGCCACTCCCGAGGGAAAAATTCTCAAACAACTACACAGGTAAAAGCGAGACTGCCAAGAGAAAAAACTATTCATAGTTTTTTTTTTTGTTTGTTTGTTTGTTTTCTTTTTTTTTTAAACCCTTGCCTATATTGAGAGTAATAATATCTTGATTACCATTGGTATGCATAACGTGTTTTCCTTTTTGTGAGGGCCGTATAATTTGTGGTGGCTTATGATAGTTTCATTACTCTGTAAACTGATGCCTTGGATGTAGACCTTCTAAACACAACTATATCCAATGCTCTTTTTTCCACAAGGAGGAAACCGTAAATACCGATTGCTTGAGACGTTCTTTTACTACTTTTCGGATCAATACAAAGCTGTCAGAGCCTTCTGAAGCTGGTTATCCTTACCTAAAATTTTCTTAATTTAAGATATACACAGATCTAAGCTAAGGAACAACACTACGATGACGAATCAGATCTCAGAGATTCCAATGCCACTTTCATGGTTATTAGGAGGCTGGACATTCAATTTCCTTGGCAGTATCACGCTGATTGTTTCATTTATTTGCGAAGCTCGTTTAACGCCTGTTACTTCATCTGCAGTTGGGTTGACAGCGTTTATCCTTCTTTTGAAGCGAGATCTAATCTGCATGAATAAGTTGATATCAAAACGATCTCAAGAACTGTACAACTCTATGTGCTTCGCATACATACAACCATCGAATTTAATTTCTTATTTCAAAGTGGAAGCATTGCCAGGTAAAACTCTGAGCAAAAAACTAAAGTTTACAAAGAGACTTAAAACAACATTTGATAACATACCTCTGGATTTCTCACACAGTGAAGGAGGAATATTAAGAGGCCCTGTTAAATCGCAATTTCAGAAATCCCATTACCGCCTTTAGTAGATTCAAAGTGCTTTCATACAAGCCCCCCCCCCCTCCCCCCCCCAACCCTAAACCTCTCAGTATTAAACGTTACTGGGCAGCAAAAATGTCCAAACCTTTACTGCTATTAATCACAAGTTCTCTACTTTGTCTTTGTATTACACTAAGTTTACCACCTGGTAAACTTGTAAGGAAGGGGTAGTACAACTTGCTGTAGAATTTGCTTTTACGTTGGTATGGTATGAGCACGGATTTCATCCCTAACAGCTGTATTCATTTTACCTGAGTAGAGTTAAAAATTGTGAAAATGTACACAAACGCTTTATGCAGGGGCGAAAGAAGACCAAATAGCCACGTGATCCCTAGCAAAGGAATCATCACCGCGCATGCCCTGACACCAAGCCTATAAAATCAGGAAAAAAGGAAATCAAGATAATTTGCTTTTACCATTGTTGTGAGTTGACACTAGTCGTATAAGGCAGCAAAGTATGAGGCTAATGACTTATATGAATCTACCACTGGCGCCGGTGAAATACTTACCTTATTTGTTCGCTGACTTTGTCTTTTACATGCTGCATTATCGTCATTTCCTTGATAACTCGCACCAGTATCAATGTGTTTAACTGAAAAAAGTGATAAGAATGAAAAAAAAACAAACAAACAAAATCTAAAAACAATCAAACTTTATAAAGGAAAAAGGAGTTTGCACTTGAGCTAAGTGGTCCTATTTGCCTTAGCGGATGGTCGTCAAAATTTTAACCCTTCCCCTTCCCTAGCATTCCGCAAGACATTTTTGAGGTGTCCTTGACCATTCGTCGGTAAATATTTATACAGCTGGAAGGAGATGGCTAAAATCATTATGAACGCAAAACGTTTCGTCCAACAAAACAACGCAATAACCCAGTAGAGACTCGAACCAGGACTTTCAACCTAAAAACCTTGCACAGTAACCGCTGACGGCATCTCCCAACGATAGGGTTCACCTCAAGCAAAATGTATCCTTCATATATTTCATGTTTTGTTGAAAACTATTGAACAGAGTCAAAGAGGTTAAAAAGAGCGGCGGGGAAAATGCCCACGATGCAAAGAGACCTGAAAGCAAAGCGTGAAAGATAAAAATGAAAAAAAAAATTTAGGAATTTAACTTACCAACTCAATCAGCACAACGAATACAACAAATATCCAGATCATGCCGTTAGAGGATGACATCCAGCAGCTGAATAAAAATTAATTATGCGAAACTTTGATAATTTATCAATTAATTACATTTTTGCCCATACATGTACGCAGTACTTTCCATGTTTGATTACAACTGAAAACAACAAAGAAATAACAAAACAACAAAAACAAGCCAACCTTTAGACAAAAACAAAAATTTAAAACAATGCAAACAAGCAAACAAAAAAACAAAAAAAAGACAAAAAAAGAACAAAAAAACAGGATTCGTGACAGAAATCGCTTGACAAAAAAATCATTTATTTCTTACAACTTCTCACTGACATAGCTTTTAATCCCCGGCCCGGTTCCTTCTGCAATGCCCAGCGATATGGAAACGACGAGAGCGGGTAGACCTGTGGATTCGAAATTCGAAGGGACAACAGAGTCAAATGACGATGATGATGTCTAAGATGCTGATGGCAATCTTCATCTTTTACTTTTCAAAAGATTATCAAAGAGAGAATGGGTTTTTAATTAATAGTTACCCCATGAAAATCCATGTGAAACCTTCATCTTGTCGTTGATGTTGTAAACTTGTACAACAAACAGGTAGAGATAAACTCCCTCGATCAACATCCAGCAGAAAGCGGCCATTAGGAAATATTGAACAAAAGCTGCTACTGTAACACAGGCAGACTGCACAGGAATGAAAAATTTGAGCTAAGAGTCGGTTGAAAGTCATAAAGATTTACCGAAAGAGATTCTTGTCTTCTCGTTTGATATAATATCTCACCTTGTTCTCAACAGCACCACTTCCGGCTAGGAAGAAAAGTTGACCTGCGCCAAGTGAAGCGACTAGACTCACTCGAATCTGAGATAAGGGCCCCCTCATGTCTCTAATCAAAAGCAAATGACTGATTTTATTCTACATCAGTTCTATCATCATTTTATACAAAGCCTGGTTATATTTTTATGATTCGACTCGCCTGCTTAAAGGAATCTTAGCTATGCACAATTAAACTGATATCATTTCTTGTTGAGTCTATATTCTCGGCTTGCTTTGGAATGCTTGCGTGTAACTATGTCATGTACTTACGTAAGAAAAGTATAACTGATGATTGTTAAAGTGATTCCAACCAGAGAAAAAGACAAGCCCACATATGTGAGAATTTCCAGCGCTTTTTCGTCCGTCTTAGAAATGAATACAAAAACAGTGATTCAATACTTGTAACGGAAGAGTGCCACACATCATATACCTGGATTAATGCAAATTTATGAAAAAGTGCCACACCAATGCTATCTAGTCTTAGTGCCTTCTGAAATCAATGCATGAATGCTTAAAAATATTGTTACCTTAGTTAAACCGCAATCGCTAGTTCCCCTGTCAAACTGTATAAGAACGGCAAAGTGAGTCAAATGATTGCAGCTACACTCGGTGTAAGACTCGTTCTTCGATAGCAGGAGACACCCTTGTCCGGACCAGCTAGAATTACACCAGGAAACAGTAAGAAAAACAGTCAAAAACAGTCAGTCAATGAACATAAGAAACAAAACAATAGCCAGTTTTATAGACATTAACACGCGGAAGCCTGAGAAGGAGAAAAAGAATGAGTAAGAGAAAGAAGGAGTAAGAGGTGAACACACAATGTGATGTACCAGTGCATAAAAGCAAAGCCTTAAGCAAATTTATTATTTGAAGTGAACGATGTCATCAATTCATTCAAAGCTGTTTACCTGTTTTCCGAAGTATTCCAAAACACGCAACTTCCATCCGGCGCGTCCTGAAACCGTAAAGTGCTGTTAGTATTACGTAGTGCAGCGACTTGGTGGCTAATGTGGAGATGGGAGTGCTCTCACTGGCTTTTTTTAAAACCCTTTCCCTACCCCCCCAACACTAATAATGATAATAATAGTAACGATAATAATAATAATAATAATAATAATAATAAAAAGAATAGCGATGATGATGATGATAACATTGATAATAATGATAGTAATAATAAGGAAAAAAGACAAATCTAATCAAATCAAAACAAAACAAAAAGAAAAAAGGAAAAAGAAAACGGAATAACAAAAGTAAAGCAAAACCAAACAAACGAAATCAACAACATATACGATAACAAGCAACAACAACAGCAACAAACAACAGCAACAAAATATGTAGCGAGACAAAAATGGATCAAAGGGATGCAAAAGGAAGTATAAATTTTGGCTTGAATTTTCCAGAAATATCAGCGCTGTGTACATTTCTTTATAGTGTTACGAATGCAGATGGAGCTCTCTCTTGATTAATTGTATCTTACCGCTAGGTTTTTAAATTTCAGTGTAACATTCTTTCTGAAAGTGTTGTTCCTCGGCCATATCGTTGCAGACAAGACATTACTGTTGAATAACCAAAAGACAAATAAACAAGAAAAAAAAATGAAAAAAAAAATGAAAAGAAAACCAATCAAACAAACAAACGGACCGACAAAGGACAAAAAGAGAAAATAATAAAAAGATAGCAAAAGAGAATCATAACGAAAGAAACAAAAACAAAGGGGAAATTCAAACTGAGGTCGAAGATGTTTCTCTTTTGTTATTAACATTTCCCTTCGTAGGTTATCAGCAAACCAAAATAGATTAATTTGAAATATAAGATACGAAATGCAATACTAAGTTTTAGCAAACCTGAATCTATTGAGAGGAGTAGAGTCGGTTTGTTTTTTCAGGAATACTTCATGGAGATCTTTGTAAATGACACAAAGTACAACTGATCCTAAGATGAAAATAATAGAAACAATTGTATTACTTCGAGAGTTTTTTAGAAAAAAGTACAAGTTATCACGGTTTAAAACCTTGCGCGTTTATTAGCATGTTTCGTTGGTATGCCCAGCCTTGTTATAAGAGTAAAACAATTCGACCGAAGGAGAAATGAACTGAAAATGAAATAAAAGAAAACCAAAACAACCAGCTTAAGATATCAGCCATTCACCTTCAATGTCTTAAGTATTTTAAACCCAGTCCCCCTTTTAACCAAGAACACAGATAATCGCTAAAATAATTTGAATAATACGAGAAAAATATATAATTTTCTATGCTAAAAAAAAGTGAAAAAGATAGTTGTCAAACCGTTATCGAAGCCTGTAACAGGAAGGCTGACGTAGTTTTCACCTTTATCATCCTCAAGTTGTACTCCAGTCTCATTTTCGTGGAAAATCTTCCTGACCAAAATATCTAATTGCAAAACAGCGACTTATTTAACGTGAGGGCCAAAATAAACAAGTTACCGTCCTCAAAAGTTTTAGCACTTAAAGACTGAAGAACCATCACTTAGAAGTAGTAAATGCAAGTAGTTTGCAGGGATCATCAGTCGAAGGAGCGTTCTCCATTAAATTGTCACATAAAGTGCTGGTGATCATTTTTAAATCCATAGACATATCACTGGAATGAATTCGAATGGTTTCTTATTTTTATTTTCTTAATTTATTTATTCATTTTCCCCCTGTTTATGACTTCATATGTATGACGATATTGAAGAACATATATATAATAGAACAAATTATTGGAATTGGAGACAACTGATGAGCCATAGGAATTCGCTGTTATAAACTGCCTTAAAAGAGGTCCAACGCGTTTCAGGTGTCGCGAAAATGATTTGATGGAGGGTTGCTACAAACAAAGCTTATACCAAAAACGTCGAATAAGTAGTAGCGTTAGCAAACGTTTCTAAAATCTGCCACGAATGATGCATGTATTCATCCTGAACTCTGAATTAGAAATCAAGAGCTGACTTCCAAATTAGCTTTTAAGATCCACTTACCTGCATGTTCACTACTGATGTTCATCTTAGGTACGGTTTGATTTAGGTGATTTTGAGCATAATTCCCAATGAACTCCTCCAAATTGGTGACAGTGAGGAAAGTGCGTTCCATCTTTTCTTGATTTATATCATTTCCAGAAGAGTCAATCAATTCCTTTAGGATGATGTCAACAAGTTTCTTGTTTGAAAACTGAGAAGGCGAAAAAAAGTCTCAATAAGGTAATAGTCGTTGGTTTAGATATGTCCTTCAGTAGCCTAACTGTTAAAGGAATTGATAAACTGTGGGCAACACAGTCTGTGGAAAAGCTTTCTTTAACCAAGGCACCAGCAATAAACTTAAGAGGAGTTTTAATTTCCTGACGTCGAAGTCTTCTATTTACACGTTATTGCCATGGTTTCTAGGCAAAGTATTACGAACATAATAATATACATGGAAAAATTACTCAGTTCTGATTGGTTAAGATAAATGCAGTTTTCAGGTAATTCAGTGCAGAAGAGAGTTAATTCAGTACAGAAGAGGGTGAATTCAGTGCAAAGAAAGAAACAAATCAGACATTCTGATTGGTCAATAATCAAAGAAACTCACAGATAGCTAATCAAATTTCCTTGGATGGCGCAACAAAATCTGAAAATTTGAAAATTTGCGAGCGAAACAATGGCCGGCGTTTTAAGTAGGTTTTCTTTCGCCACCGCAGCTGAAAAACAGCTTAAACAACGAAAACACTATAAAAAGCACTGCTCTTTGGTTGTCAGTTTGGAAAAAGTGGTGTTTAGAGAAGGTAATATCCAAGGAAATCGAAAATTACGAGCCGACCCAGCTTAACACTTTGCTCGAGCGATCCAACGCCGAAATTAAAAACAGTCATGGTTAAACCTCGGAAACGATGATTCCATTTCATCGAGAGTGCTTCGGACACAGACTGAACTATTCCTTGAACTGTTTAGTCGGACTTTGAACTTTCTTGCACCTCAAAGATGTGAAGATATCATTGCCTATTATTGTTTTGATCCTACGCGGTTGTTTTGACCGAAGGCACGGTTTGAATAAATTATTTTTTGCACTTGATGCGCGCGCTCTGCTTATATTTAATTATGATAAGCCATCTAGTATTTTTCCATGTATATTATTAACGCGTAATCACATGATTTTTCTCGTGCAATTTGGAATAAACAAGCACTTGTTAATGTTTTCAAAGACCACAAATTCTGTTTGTCTTTAAAAGAATTTACTCTTGCTTATTTATTCCAAATTGCACTCGAAATCATGTGATTACCTATACTGATGGATTAAGAATGGAATAACCGATTATAAGATTATAAATAGGAAATATGAATAACATAGGAAATACTGGAAAACGTACTCGCCACGACATTAATTTCTACTAGAGCTCACTCCTCTTATTTGCTTGAAAGTCGAACTTGTATTGATAGCTGCGCCGACTGGGGCTAAGAGTGGGATTGGTTTCTACGCTCTCTAAAGGGTGAAATTAAAGTAACAACAACAACAGGCACTAAAAATGTTACAAGAAAATCAAATATACGTACTTCGCTTGATGGTGTTATCTTAATGGCGGGAAAATTCGGTTTCTTCGCCCAGCACTGTTTCACTTTGATTCTGCCCAAATACGACGAGTCTGTTGTATTTGTCAATATAATCGAAATCTGTTTGCGAGGTTTTTTCCTACACCTCCACATTCTGACACAGTCTTTTTTCCAAGGAGGCAACTGACTGAAACAGGAGGTCAGCTGCTCACACCAAGAGTGACAACAGGTTTCGTCAATAGATGCAGGTGTTTCATTGCCACATTTCATCCTGTGCCAGTACTGAGACATTTCTCTAACATATTGCTGACAGTCTGAACCGTTCAGCTCTGAGGGTCCGAGTGTATCATTAGGGCGGGAGCAATGCCCATCTGTGTTAGATACGAAAACATTAAATGGAGACATTTTTAAATGTCAATGCTGTTCCTCGTTCGTTCACATACTTTTTATATTTTTGTTAAATTAGTATTTTTCCGTAAGTAAATTTACTTGATTGAACTTTCTTTTCACTTGATTTTTTTTCCTTTTACTACTCGAATTCCACCCCAGCTAGAGATAACTAGGGTTTTCAGAACCCTCAGCTTTTTCTGAATTTTCTCTGAATTGTTTAAGATGGGCCTGCTTTGAGTTTGATGCCACTTTTTAAAGTTCATAGACCGAAACCTCCCTTTGTTTACTTGTCCCCCCTATTTCGTAGGAATAATTAACAGCAATGACAAATCAGTGATCTTTTGGACTAGGTCGCATTTTATGATTTATCTGGCAAGATATAATATAGTGTATAACCTCTGACGACAGAGGATAATAAGTTGAACAATGTTGAACCTTAATGATAATTTTCTAATTTTTTTTTTTTTTTAAGCAAAACAATACATACCTCGTGCTGAAGTTGGCACAGTCATAGCACCTGAAATAAAGACAAAACCAAAAGAAATGATTGAGGGGTGGAGACGGGAGGGGGTCAGGGGAATCAATAGAAAAACAAGTACTTAGATAGTAAGATACCTGAGGGAGAGGTAAGACTACCTAGTCAACCATATAGGGGTAACTGCTCATAAAATTGTTCGCATTTCACTCAACGCCTTGCAAGTGTCGTGCTTTACCAGTCGTAGAGGGAGGATTTGTAGAGGGAGGAGCGTTACGCACTCTAAAAACAAATCTGACACCCTTCACTTGTGGTGGAAACGTACAGAGTTTCAAAATATACTTAAAGAAGGGAATGGAAGGTATTTGACGCCAATGTGGAGAAAATGACACCTTATTAAAAACCAACGCACTTAATCACATTGGAAAGGAAAGTCATTAAAACATATCCTGGTCAGAGCTACCCTGAGGGCAGAAGTTTAAAATCGCTTGCGAATGGCAGTAGTAATACTTTTTTGACTCGTCATTTGCTTCTTGTGTCCTGCACCTTGCGTGGAGTTTGTCGACGCTTTGATGCAATAAAATCTCTACAAATTGGCTCTTAGTTGAACCTTTTAGCCAAGACTTCCCGCCATTCCACAGGTAGAAGGTGGCCTTTGAAGTAAAATCCATTTCGTTCTCTTCGTGGCTTTAAGCCTTTCAAGTGAAGGAACGCGAGAAGCCATCGACGGTTCCAGATACAAGAAGTTTCCTCGAGGAAATTGCGAGAAACTAAAATATGTGTCTAGAATAAACAACTCATAATTTCAGAAGACTGCCACAACCATCTAAGACCTTAATATATCTAAATCGCTCTGATGCGGTTGGATGATAGACCACAATGAAAATTTCACGAGTTTAGATAGCATAGAAAATAGCGGAATAAGCGCGCATGTTTGTGGTCGAAGGATCCTTTAAAACGAACATGAAGTGAGAGATAAGCTAGTCAAAGGAATTGTGCCGAGTTTGAATCCTCATGTCAAAATAAAAAAAAAATTGGAAATGTTTAAATTTTTTTAATTACTATTATTATCATTTATTTTTTGTATATTAAACAAAGCATCTATAGCAAGGGACACAAGGTGGAATTTTCAGAGATTGCCTCTAACTAGATAACTTAAAGAAAATGTAACAGTATCGTAAGCTTTACCCAGTGAAGCATGGGACCCTGAAGAGGCCTTGATAACTTATAGGGCCCTGTGATGCCTATTTTTCCGTCAGAATTCAGTGTTCCTGTTATGTACACTATACCGGGACATCGGTAAAGCTTTTCTTGAGAGTCGAATTGCCCAGAAAAAAAAAAAAAAAAAAAAAAAAACCTAGCACAATTCTCGTAACTTATTACTATAATGACTCATATATTTGAAACATTTCAGATCGATTTCTGTTTTCTGGTCTAATTATTGCTTGAAAGGCTTCCGTCGTTAGAGAGCGCTTAAATCAATAGAACGGTCTAGAAAGTACATCTGCTTAAATAGAGAAAGCCGTTCCATTGTCACCTCGCTCTAACGAACGACTACGTTTACTACAAGAAAGGAAATGAATATAAGACGGTCGTGCTCAATGTCCGCGTGGAAAATAAAAATAGGTCAGAGAAAATCAATAACGTTTGGGCAAGAATTTTAGGAAAGGGGGTATCTCTTGTGTTCCGGTTTCGCCACCTAAATTACATCGTGTTTGTCTTTTGATTTAGCTATAGCTATGATATGACAAAGGGAACAATCTGGAGAAATTGAAAAAAAAAAAGCTCTCGGCTTTCAAAATTGTTTTCATCTCCTCCTTTTTCTTTTTTCGTACCAGACTTCACGTCGATCAATTGCATCAAAAAATTTGGGAAACATACGGTGATGGTATCAGGAAGAAAAGATAACAGGAAGCTAGTTAAACTGCTTGACTACAGCGAATTGGTTTCATATAAGTACTTACCAAAAATGATTAAGATTCCATGCAAAAGCATTTCGTCGAAAGGTTTCGCCAGAAGAGGGGGTTCTTCTTTAACATTCAAGGATCCAAATTATCAATGAGAATATTGAGAGCGGCGAATTTGCCTCGCGAAGTGCACTTATTCAGACTGCTTCACTTAGCTCGTAGATTCATAATAACATCTCTACTGTCACATTGTCATAATTACAGACAAAAACAGGTGGATGATTATGATTATGGATAGATTAATATCGCCCCGTACACTAATAATGAGATAGTTATAAAAAGATATGGTTTTCCATAATATGGCATTTAATTTAGATTCAGTGTTATTTTCAGTTTTCTCATGCAAATCAAACTGGAACTTGTTCTTGTGACTATCGGGTATCCGGCGATAAATCAAACAGAATACAATACAGACGCGGTGAAGAAAAGATACCTAATATTCTAATTCTACCATTCTGTGTTTTGTTTTCAGTTGAAAGCTGTCAGGGTCTTTATGTCAATGACCTGAGGCAGTATGATTGAAATAGTAATTAAAATGCTAAATGCTTGTCACGCAAACACATAATGTTTTTTTGGAAGATTAATTTACTTGCCGTTATCAGCTTATGTTCAGCGGAAGCAAAATGTGTAGTACAGTAGATAATTGGTATTGCTTTATCAGTCTCTCGAGTGGAAAAGTATTGGGTTCTTTGAATGTCTTTCGTCCAAATTTCTTTCGTTTTTGTTTTATTAAAAGGTGATAACAAGAGACAGACAGTCCAAAATGCACGAAAAAAAAAAAAAAAGGAGGAAACAAAATGGGTTGGAGCTAAACTGCTTTAGGCAGCCAGGCTACGCCAAGTCCTTAGATGGCCCAGGCATGCGTATGCCACGGGAAGTCTTAACACTTTGTCCTTTATCCTATCCCTGCAGTGCTTTGCAGAGCGAAGGCAGTACAGTAACCCCTAAGGCGATGTTAAGAGACTATATCGACCAAATTACAAAGCCTCAACTTTGCTTGGTTTTTTAAGGGGGGGGGATGCCAAAAGTGTTTTTTTTTCTTTTTTCTTTTTACACAGACCTACGCTGTAAAGGGACATGCTAAGATTAATATGGTCTCAATCTCCACGGAGAGCTTTAATTACAAGCTTTAAATGTTGGCCGTTTCCATCTTTTTAAAAGCAGATGCAAATGTCATACCATGGATTCATCAATTAAATTAACTTTCTAAGAACATGAAATGCTTTACGTTTGGTAATCATGAGTTAGCAGAAATTAATTCAAAATGCATATGCATCTACAAATAGCAGATCAAAACCTCAACGTTCAATAGTTTCTTGTATAGAAACCGGGCTCTGGTCTCAAATCACAGACAATGCACTAACAAACCAACTTAAGGTTTAGTATTAGCAGCTGAAAAAACTTGAAACAAATTAGGACTCTCGTCACTAGAGAGAGCGACCTATTTACTTCCCTGACTATCGTTTTGTTTTGTTTTGGTTTTTTTTTTTCTTTTTCCGTGGCCTTTATGTAAGAGTTCTATTCTGATATTATATTAAATAATTAGCTGACGGAATCCTTACTTACAATATCTTGCTTGTGTATACCGCACTACGAAGTTATAGTTGTTATGTACAATGTAACATATCGGCAACTACATAGAGGTTTTGTTCGAGACTCTTTTAGTTTTTTCGCCGTCACTCAGTGGGTGAACCTTTATTTTTCTCGGCGCAGCAATGGCTGTGGAATCCTCATTTACTTCTGAGGGCATTACGGATGTTCGTTTAGTGCTAGTTCCAACATCCATTGCTGGAAAGATGGCCTGAATCCTTCTTCTCAAACGAGCTCTTACCTGTAAATTGCAAGTTAAATTAGCCACATTTTTGCATTCAAGGAGTTTGTAAGTCGTACTCTTTTTTCCTCGACCTTGTGATGTACAGGCTTTCAACAGCAGCCAATTCTCACAAGTCACAACTAAATTAGACGTCATTCAGCCACCTGGAGTTAATCTGCACGTGTATCGACATAAAATGTAAAAAATGTCGTATAATTTCTTTTTATTTTCTCTCTCTAGGAAATATAATCAACATTAAATTTATATTCTGACTCTTGATCTGGAATCCACGTCCTTTCTTCTTTCTTCCCCCACCCTCATCCTCAGCCACGAAAACTTGTTTAACAGCGGAGCTCCTGCGCACTTGTGGAGCTCCATACCCTAGAGAACATGTGAGTACAATGATAATTTTGGTCCTATAGTTCTTCCGTTTGTCCTGTTGCTTTTGCTTTCCAGTTAGTCTGTTTCTATGCACGAGCCCTTTGAACTAGGGCTTAATTTCTTTGAAATGACATTTAAATTAAATAGAACTTCCTAGTCTCCACTGTAATTTCAAAAACCGATGTAAGACCGTGATGCAATTTTAAGCGATAAATCACTGACCTCGCTGTTCCTCACGCAGTGAAGAAGAAAGATCACGAAACCCTGTTGAATTAATGGGATGTGAGAAGTTTTTTTTTAAATCATGACGATGATGATTTGATTATGATTTTCACGAGATTTACACAGTTTTTAAACCATTGAGTTGGCAAAGTAATGAGTTCAACATAACACCATCCCAAGGTTCCCGGGACTGTGCATCTGACAGAATATAACGTCTTTTGATCTCCACAGACATTTATCTACATCTCACCTGTGAAGAGTTGAGGATCGTGAAGATGTAGGCGAAAGCTTTGTGTAAAGGTGCCAATAACCCAAATAACCACGAGATTCCCAGCAGAGGAATCATAACTATGCATGCCTTCACACCAAGTCTGGATAAAACAAAACAAATAAAAACAACAACAATAACAAAAAAAGAGCAAAATAAGGGACTTTTGATGATGTGATTGTTGATGAAAAAGCTCTATTAGGTAGAAGTTCTATCACGATGGTTTCTCATTGTTCCATTTTGGACGTCGGACTCTTACTCGGTAGATTTTTGAAAAGGTTGGATTCCAGATTGTTGTGTTCTAGAGAAGGCACATTCCGGAAGCCGGATTTCCTTCTATGGAGAAGACCATACCTTATTTGTTCGCTACGTTTGTCCTTCTCTTGTTGCATAGTCATCATCTCCTTGATAACCCGCCCGAGGATCAGAATGTTAAACTTAAAAAAGAAAATAGACCCATGTGAACCCCATGAAAGTTTTTCTTAGTTTCGATAATGATAATCCTGGTTATTTTCACTCACAAATTCAATCAGCACGACAAATACTATAAATATCCAGATCAGACCATTGGCAGAAGACATCCAGCAGCTTTAATGAAAACACAAAACAAAACAAAAACAGGTTAAGCTATAAATAGATGATGTGATTGTAAATGATTACTTGAAACACCAATATGGACTTTCCACACATTGAATGCCTTTTCTACAGAATATAGACTGATGTAATCCATAATTACAGCCTAAAAAATCCGATTCAAAACCGATCTTAAGGCTCAGAACTTTTGTCTTCCATTTTAGAACACAATAACAATAAGCCGGTACATAAAAAAAAAAAAAAAAACGAAAAAGGATCATTTTTTGAATTATACGTGTATTTCGTTCAGCTGTAACAAGTTCGTTGTTTGTTTTCTAAAATACTTGTGTTACATCAGTTCCTGGAAACTTGAGGTTGATGACATTAGATCAATTCAATGAAACTCTCCTAACTATTTATTAGCCAAAAAACTTTCGATCCCATCTTTTCCAGCTGCAATACTCAGTGATATGGCAACGATGAGCGCGGGAAGGCCTACAGAATTGAAACAAAAATCAGATTTGAAATTTATTCTCACCTGTCAAGGGCATAATTTACCTTTTCACATTAGATATTTACCTTTTGAACCCCCTAGTCAGAGCTATATAGGAATGTACTGCGCAATATAAGTGACAGAGTATGTTCCTGGCTGCGTATTCTTGAATTCGGAGAGGAGTCCTCACGGAGCATGGACGCACAAAAGATATGGTGTGAGCGAGAACCAAAGACATTTTTTTTTCGAAGGAACTGTTTCTAAAATTAGTTGGACTTATGGGACATAGGTTACTAGATCAACATAAAAGGATGGTAATAAAAGTGTTTAAATATTTTAATAGCCATAGAGTACCTTACCCCATGAGAGTCCATGGCACATTCTTAACTTGTTGCCAACGTTGTAGACCTTTACAATAAACAGGTAGAGGTAGATTCCCTCGACCAGCATCCAGCAGAAGGCGGCCATCAAAAAGTACTGCATAAGGGCCGCCACTGTAACGCAACCTCCCTGGAGAAAATAGAAAACGAAAACGGATTTTTGCAATCTGCCTGAATGATATACACAATGACATATGATTGATTTGCTTCGTAAATATTAATAATACTGTCGTCCTGACTCCTTTTGGAAACTGACCAATCGCAAAGAAAGATTTAGAGGAAGCACAGCTCATAATAAACCCCGTTTTTAACTGAAATACAAGAAAACTAATTTTCGACAAAAAAACGGAAATATTTAAAACTGCCCAGTTTTGGACTGTAAACACTTCAATTTCCACGGAATGATAATAATACTTTAAAAGACTTACAAATCTTAATACATCGACTTAACCAAGTTTTATTCTACCTTAACAACTAAAATGTTAAATCAATAGGTATCTGTTTGAATGTACCAACAAATACTATCGTACAGGGGAGTTGCAGGCGTTGTGGTGACACTTACCGCTGATATATCGGCAGTCTCTGTTCCAGAAGATGTGTCCAGAAGAACAGGAAAATGAGTCAAATGATTGCAGGTGCACTCTGTTTGGTATGCATCAGTAGATTTGACATAGCACCCTTCTCCTGACCAGCCAATGGAACTGAAACGTAAGATAGATCATTTATCGATCAAGTGAGATTTTAGTGCACAAATTATGCGAACGGAACCCATATCTTTTAATGAATGTAACTTCTCAAAGTGTGAAAATCCGGTTGTTAGACGATGATTCCTGTGAGAACTTGCATGTATTCACTAGTTCTCAAAACTTTGCTCTTCACGCATGGAGAGCTTTACGTGAAAAAAATTTTGAACAATGGGCAACACAATTTAGCTAACTGGATAATTTATGCGACTTGACTTAATTTAAATATGTGTCCGCATCAATCTGAGACGACGCCGGTAAGCATGAATCATACATTATTCCCACTTAATTAGCCCAACGCTAGCCTCATGATAAGAGTTGAATAGAAAAAAAGAAAAAAAAGAAAAAAAAAAGGGTCATTCGAATAATATTTACCTATCATCCAACATGTTCCAGAACATACACTTTTTCTTGTTATTTGAACTCTAAAATAATGAAACAATAATAAATTATACAATGAAACACAATTTGCACCATAAATCGAAATCTAGCGAAATTAGAATTCATAAACAATACTTCCATACTGAAAAAAGGCGAATTTCATTTCAGACAGCTAATTGAGTCACTTAATCTCAACCAGAAATGACAAGGTATAACAAAGTCGGCAGGAAAGAACAGCGTAAGTTTCGCTACCTTAATGTTTTTGAACTTCAAAGTTATATTTTCCTGTAGTTTCTTGGGTAGAGGAGTTATTGTGGCAGCCATGATAATGGAGGTGACTTCCCTATTTTGGAGCAATGAAAGTAAGAATCACTAACTTCAAATGCACCGTTTCAAGTATACAGAAGAGAAATAGATATAAATTGTCTAAAGTAAAAAACCCTTCAGTTTCTTGCGTGAAGGAAATTTATCAGTCGTTTATGCATACAAAGATGGAAAATAAACGTATAGTTATAATTGCCGGGTGACCTGGAATTGTTCAGAGTACTGTTCTCTGTCTGGTTAGTGATGAATAGTTGATGGAGGTCTTTGTATATCATTCCGAGTACTACTGAACCTGAGAAAACGATAAAGATGAAACGATTTCATGAATTTCGCTATATCGACCAACAAAATTAAAATGAAAACGTAGCTAAATGCATCAATAAGTAAATAATATTGGAACACGAAATATTTAAATAAACTTTTTTAACCATTGTCCAAGTTTCCCGATGGAATGCTTAGGAAATTTTCCCCGTTAGGTTCTTCCAGACGAAAGTTGTGGCTTTCATTTTGGTAGAAAGTTTTCCTGACCAGAACATCTAACGGAAAGGTGTAAAAATAATATCAATAATAACAATTAGTAATATCAACAATAAGAATGATCAGTTTGACTCAATAGGGAAAAAGGTTACCCAAGCCTTTTAAGAGAAAACAAAATTATCAGGTTTTAATCGAAACAGATAGAACAGTAAGAACTAGTTTATTGCATGTCTAATATAACTATGTTGTCCTTAAATGTTATTGCGAGGCTATTTCATCTAATGAACATCTCTTCATGGCCAGTCCTTGAATCGGAACGACAATGACGTTCAACATACTTATTATATTAAGAAAATGCCTTACCTGCATAAATGCTGCTCATATTGAATTCGCTAGTTGTGTGATTGAATTTGAGTTGTGCAGTTTCCAGCAAGGATGTTTCCAACGTGTTCAATTCAAAAAACATTTCCTCCGTCTTTTCCTTCTTATCTTCACTTTTGTTGCGTATCTGTTCGGAATAATACTCAGTAACGGACTTCAAAGAGCTAGGCAAGTACTAAAAAAACAGTAAAATGGTTTAATTTTAAAAAGGGCAACGGACTTCAAAGAGCTGAGCAAATCCTCAAAAAAATGGTAAAATGGTTTAATTTTAAAAACGGAACGATAAACCTTATCACACCAAAGTTCGCATCCAGTTTAAGTTTCGTGTTGAAAAACAAAACAAAACGGAATTGTGAGAAATATAGCCAAACTGACATAACTGTTAAAATTCCTACAAATAAAGCCGGTGCCAGAGCGAAAGCGATCATGCTGAGGTCCATCGCGGCTAGATCGTCACGGCAGTCTCCGGTCATCGCAGTGAAGCAAGCATCAGAAATTACATCGGCCGCCTAATTATTCCAGGTTGTGATCTATTGCAACTTTGATATTTTATGAATTTTGATGGTTTGACATTTATGACACCTTGTCCAACCAATCAGACTGTTTTAACCTTTCTGACAAGGATTCTGATTGGCTTATTGTAGCAAGTATATTGGAGGGAGAAGGGCGGGGGGGGGGGGGGGGTAAGAGGGGAATGGGAGATCACTTCTCGTGCCTTACTGCTTCCTGCATGCGTTACAACAGAAAAGAGCAAACTCAAGGCTTCTCTATTTGTAAATAGATCCCACGATTTTTTTTTTCATCCATCATATCTATTACGGTCTGCGTGTGCGTTAATATCAACATTCGCATTGCCTCCGATAAAAAGTGACGTAATCTATGCAGGCATATCAAGAAGCGAGAACTAACTTCTTACCCAAAAAATTAAAAGCGATATACATGTTTTTTCAAAATCATAAATAGAGTACCTCTTTGCGTAAGTTTTCCCCTTCTTGCAGATCACCTATGTAGGAAGGACGTATAAGTAGCACTCATCATAATCCCGAAAAATGGTTTATTAATTTGAATAAACGAGGGGGCAATAAAAAAAAAATTATAATAATAAATAAATGAATAAGTAAACTGATGAGTAAGGAAAACACGAGATTGATAGATGACTGACTGACATCGAAAGAGCGAAGGAGCGATCGAGAGATCGGACGGCCGAATGGATTTATGAATAAACAAATTAATGAAATTCTTAATGAGGAATGATCTCATGTTTAAAACAGAAGGAACCTTATACATACCATTTGCTTCCGATACGCCTTCAAATGACTCAATGGTGTAAACTTTGTAACGTCTCTTCCATCCACAAAATTTGACGTCAATGTTATATGATGAATGGTTTCCTACGGCATTCACCTTGATCTTTGTTCGGCGATGTCCCCTAAAGAGTTTTTTAAACTTCCGTGCGCATTTTTTCGGCCATTCAAGGGATTGCTTGAGACAATCAGCGAAGGTTTGGCACCACTCAGCACAATTCCCTCTGCGGCATTTGATTTTTAACGAGAGCTCCCCAGCTATGTCATCAACTCGCGAACAGTTGTCTTTTATCCCCGTAAGTTTCATTTCTGCGTGTTCTCTGGAGCACTGGTTACTGTGACCTGAAAAACAAACATGGATTAAATTTGAAAGAAAGTAATTGACTGTACCTAGCTCTTAAAGACGATTTAAACACTTCTTTTTCAGCTTAAATTCCCTGTTAGATTATTAATATGGAGCAGAACATTCGTTGTTGACTGTTACGATTTCCATGACTCATTTCAGTTACTTACGAAAATCGTAACGGAAATCATCACACAGCTGTAACTAAACACAAGAAGTAAATATGCACGTCTACACGTATATTGTCAAAGCACAGAACAGATAATCGGTGCTTGACGGAAATACTTTGATAAAACATAAGGTTTCTTTTTGTATCATACTTAAGAAGTGCAAAAGGTGATATGAATAGGTAAATTAACTTTAAAAAATAGAAAAGTAAAAGAAAAAATGGATCCCTGACATCCCTCCTCGCGAAAAAAAAAAAGAAAAAAAAAACCATGAATTCATACTGAAAGGACGAATGAATGGACGTATAAATATATACCATTTGTTTCCAACAAACAAAAAGAGAGAATGTTTCATAAACTGATCGGTTGTGTTTTAAAGAAATAGCTTTTACCTTTTTTATTCTTCTTCTTCGTCTTCTTCTTATCATTATTATTATTATTATTATTATTATCATTATTATTATTATTATTATTATTATTCTATAAAAAGTTTGCCTAAATCAAAAGTTCCTGACATGCTTTGTGTTTTTGTTGCCAGAAACCACGATTTAAAATATTGAGTTTTTAAAATTTAAATCCTCTATCTTTGTTATGGCGTAGCGATGATCAAGCATTGTAATCTCGACTAAGAAGGATAAAAAACTAAGAAAACAGCGGCGAGGAGAGAGATAATGACTTAATTCTCGACATGGATCTTAATCCAGACGTTGTAATACGCCCATTCATGTTTGAACCGCAACATAGCTCGGCTTCAGGAGAAGAAGAAATCGCTGTTGACGAAGAAACTCAGGAAAAGTATAAAAGGAGAAACTACGCGCTCACGTCTTGGAAATGGCGGGTGGTGCTCTTGCGGCAACTGTCGTAAGATCACATCAGAAAACAAGAATTCATGCTGTCAAGAAATGAATTTACTTGGCGATCGACTCGATCTGGAATCAGAGGTAATTAATTCTTCTAAAAGTGTTTCTGAAGTGACAATTTTTTGGTTTCTACAAAAGAAAAGCGCAGTGCCCGCGACGGATTTATTTCACATTGCTAATTGAGTGATGAGAATTATTACTGAAATAGCAGGGACCAAGCTTCAGTGTATTACTGAACACGGATCATTTGAACCTCTGTGTTTACTAGCCAAAATTTTCAGAATAGCCCTTTTTGGCAACCACCAAGTGAGAAATGAGAGACTTGAAGATTATAGGTCAAATGAGTAGGCAACGACAGAATAAACATTTTTCACAAACCTCATCCAAACAAAACGCTAAAGTTGTTTGCAAGTTAGTCTAATGCAAACCGGAAAAAAAAATGGCAGCTTACTGTCAGCCCTTTTATTAAAAGTGGTGTAGTAATCTTTTGTCCCAAGGATGAACTTCACCCCATTATTTATAATGGTAATAGGACTGAGTGGAGTCCAATTCGGTCTGTAATCCTACGAGTGATTAACAAAATCGGACGACCGTGAAGCGGGAGTCCGATTCGTAAATTACGAGTATGATTACAGACAGAATTGGACGACACGACGTCCTGTTACCAATTAATCAAAACTATAACAGAATTTGGGAAAGAAACTAGACATCGGATATACTTTTTTATAAAAAAGAAAAAAACCTTCAGTTTACTCGGCGAAATGCGAGACAATAACGCGCGCACATGACGCGATCTGTCCGCTTACACAGGCATGACGCGTAATTGTCCTATTACACTGTCCAATTACAAGCATGACGCGTAGACTGTCCTATTGGTGCTCAAATCGGGCTCGTGATAACCAATCACGTTCGAAAAATTTGTTATAGTTTTGATTAAATTGTAAATAGACGTCTACAGTTTGTATGCTTTGTTTACCTAATGGAGGTCACTAGACCAAGGAAATCTCACTCTTTTACTTTTGTAAACTAGGAGTAAATATGGAAGTGAACAAGATAAAATTGAAAGTAAGAGTACTTAAGAGAATTACCACATAACCTACCCTGGGGAAAATTTAATATAGGAGGACTCCTGTTCCAAGTTTGTTTCATACATATATAAACAGAGCGTCATGTTACATGGAGAGCGGCAGGAAGTCTCCCGTTGTCGAACATTGTTAGCTTAGGATATCAATCTTATTACAAATGACGTCTCAGTGCTTGGCGAATTAGAATTTAGTTGTTTCAACTGCATTTGTGTGGGTTCCGTTCTGAACTGGATAAAACGGGAATTATTTTCGAATTCCTAAGGAAAAGTTCTTTCATTAGATTTAAAATTTTCTATAACGTACTTTTCCTTTAAAGAGCGTCTAAGAGAGCTTTAAAGGGCTCCGTAGAAAAACAAGCGAAATTGAAAGTACAACATAGAACCAATAGCCCACTTAACATATCGACTTTTTTAAAAGTTTACATATATAAAGGTTACCATTTTACTTTTTCATACTCACCAACCATTGGTGCAAGAAAAACCATTATCCAGAACATTTTGGCGAGAGTTTCCTTTCGAACTTTCAGATATGAATTCGGCATTGTTGAGATCACCGTCTCGTGAAATAGTGATGAAGGTATTAATCTTTTTTTCAATGGCTTTGGGTAGACGTTACACACAGAGATACGTTCGATCTTGAGCGAACAAGGAATAGAGCAGAGACCAAACTAGGTGTGAGTTTCTAACACATTATTCCTTAGGTTTGTTGGCACTAAATTGACTAGCTGGGTCCGTATTTACTTTATAAATTGAGACAATAGCAAGACATGACAAGAACGATTATTTCTCATACCCAAAAGTGTCATGGAAAATAGCAGGTGGATGTTTTTTTTTCATTGTATTCGTTATAGAGGAAACGAAAATGTTCTCACCCTAGCTACTTTTTTCCAATAAAATTCCTCACCAACAAAATAGTTTTCAAACTTGCTATTTTCTTAATATGAAATAGCTAATGACAAGTCAATGAGTCTCACCACTGTTTTTTCCGGTATTTTTTAAAATTCTAATTCACCCATAGTTTAGGCGCAGACTGGCGTATTTGTGTTAACAAAATCGCCAGTGAGAGAGGTGTAATGGATGAGGATTAAAACAAAACAAAGAGTGTTCAACTCAATAGGTGTCCTTATTGAAAACGGCTGAATTTCCTAGTTTGCATGACAAACTGTCATGAGGTTGAGCAAATTTTTGGATGAATATTTTATCATTTCTACCCGGGGAAATTCTCTTATCACAATATATTTCCCTTCTTTATGTACCCCTAATTGAAAGACCAAAAAAATTACATTTTTTCCTTTGACAATTTGAAACGTAAAAACCTTTTTTTAAAGATTTAACTCCTCAAACTATTTAATTGGCGTTATTACGAATATAGACCTTTTTAAAGACAACAAATTAACTAAGTTGACAGCAGATAGCAATTGAAGGATATCAAATAAGGATTTTAAATCTTATTCTATTGGTATTAGAAGGAAATAAAATATTTCATTTTAATGTTGGCAAAACGAGAATTATTAGGTCAAGGATATAGAGGAAAAGGAGAAAACGAAAAATTAAGACGGAGTCAAGGATGTGATAATCATTGCTATTTCTTTCCCTAACGTCATCAAACGTCTGCGAGGCCTTCAATTATAAACCTACTAATGAAAAATTCTCGCATATTTTAGCATTTAAATAAATTTTTATTTCTTCTTTCGCTCACAACTCTATTTTTAGCTTTAGTTTTCTCGAAATATTGCTTATTCAGACTGCTTCACCTAGGCCCTACACAGCGATGTAAAATGATTTGATGCAAGTCTCACTTAGTGCGGAGTGAGACTGTAAACGGTTTGAGTCCGAATCTTTTCCACTTATGGCCTAAAAGGAACTTAGCTTTTAAGCTCGTAGGTTCATTATAACATCTCCAATGTCAAATTGTCATAATTACGTAAATAAACAGGTGGATGACGGGTAGATCAATATCGCCTTACACACTGGTGGCAAAGGCTTTATAAAAAGATGAGGTTTTCCATAATAGAGCATTCCATTTAGGTTCAATATTTTTTTCGGTTTTCGCATGCATATCAAATTAGAATTTGTGGTTATGACCAACGGATCTCCGACAATTAATCAAACAGAAAACAATACAGACACGGTACAGAAAACATACCTGATATTCTAATTCTACCATTCTTTTATTTTTAAACGCTCGTAACGCTAACACGTAGTGTCTCAAGGACGATTGATTTTATCGCCGTTATCGGCTCACATTTAATGGAGGAAATATATGCAGCACGGTAAATAATCACAATTGCCAAATCACTATCTTGACTAGAAAAGCATTTGGTTCTTTGTGTGCTTTTTGTATGGATTTTTTTTGTTTGTTTTTGTTTTGTTGAAAGGTGACAACAAGACAGACGGTCTATAACGTGCACATAAAAGAAGGGAGCAAAATTGGTTGGGGTTAAACTTCTTCATTCAGCCACGCCACGTCCAGTACTTTGATGACCCACGCATGCGTAAGCCACGATAAGTCATAACACTCCATCATTTATCTTATCCTTGTAGTGTTTTGCGGAGCGAAGGCAGTACAGTAACCCCTAAAGTGGTGATAAGAGACTATATCGACCAAATTACAAAGCCTAAACTTTGCTTCGTTTTCCTTAAGGGGGGGGGGGGGGGGGAAGGGGCACCGAAGGTGTTTTTTAATAGAGGAGAACAGACCTACGCTGTAAAGAGACATGCTAAGATCAATATGGTCTCAATCTCCACGGAGAGCTTTTATTACTAGCTTTATATGTTGGCCGTTTCCATCTTTTTGAAAGCAGCTGCAAATGTCATACCATGGATTCATCAATTAAATAAACATTCTTAGAACACGAAATGCTCTACGTTTGATAATTATCAGTTAGCAGAAGTAAATTCAAAATGCATATGCATCTACAAAAAGCAGATCAAAATTTAAACGTACAATAGTTTCTTGTATAGAAACAGAGCTCTGGTCACCGACAATGCACTGGCAAGCCAACTTAAGGTTCGGCATAAGCAGCTTAAAAAACTTGAAACAAATTAGGACTTTCGTCACAAGAGATAACGACTTTCTTCCCCTATTATTTATTTATTTTTTTGTTTTGGTTTTTTTTTCGTGGCTTTTCTGTAAGAGTTCTATTCTGATATTGTATTAAATAATTAGCTGCCGGATTCCTAACTTACAATATTTTCCTTGTATATGCCGCACTACGAAGTTATAGTTGTTATGTACAATGTAACAAATTGACAACTACACAGAGGTTTTGCTCGGAACTTTTGTAGTTTTTTCGCCGTTACTCAGTGGCTGAACCTTTATTTTTCTGGGCGCAGCAATGGCTGTGGAATCCTCATTTACTTCCGAGGGCACAACGGATGTTCGTTTTGTACTAGTCCCATCATCTACAGCTGGGAAGATGGCCTGAATCCTTCTTTTAAAACGAGCCCTTACCTATAAAGTGCAAGTTAAATTAGCCACATTATTGCATTCAAGGAGTTTGTAAGTCGTACTCTTTGTTTCTTTGACTTTATGATGTATGGGCTTTCAACAACAGCCAGTTTTTACAAGTCACAACTAAATTTGACGTCATTCAGCAATCTGGAGTTAATCTAGACAGGTATCGATATAAAATGAAAAAAAAATGGCGTATAATTCTTCCTTTTTTGCGCTTAGGAAATATTATCAACATTAACTTTATATTCTAACATTTTACGCCGTAAAAGAAACCGATCTGAAACCCATGTCTTTTCTCCATTCTTCCCACACCCCCATCCTCAGACACGGGAATTTGAGCGGAGCTCCTGTGCACGTGTGGAGCTCCAAACCGTTCAGAACAAGTGAATATAATGATAATTTTGGTCCTACATTACTTCCTTTTGTCATGTTGCTTTTGCTTGTCCAGGTGGTCCGGATCTAGGGACGAACCCTTCGAACTAGGGCTTAATTTCTTTGATATGACATCGAAATTAAATAGAACTTCCTGGTTTCCACTGTAATTTAAAAAAATCGATATAATACCAGACATTATGATGCAATTTTTAACGATAAATCACTGACCTCGCTGTTCCTCACGCAGTGAAGAAGAAAGATCAAGAAACCCTGTTGAATTAAATAGAAGTGAGAAGTTTTTTCATTATGACGATGATAAGTTGATTATGATTTCACCAGATTTAAACAATTTTTAAACCACTGGGCTGGCAGAGTAATGAATTCAACATAACACCATCCCAAGGTTCCCGGGATTGTGCATCTGACAGAATATAACATCTTTTGATCTCCACCGACCTTTATCTACATCTTACCTGTGTAGAGTTGAGGATCGTGAAGATGTAGGCGAAAGCTTTATGTAATGGTGCCAATAACCCAAATAACCACGAGATCCCCAGCAGAGGAATCATAACTATGCATGCCTTGACAGCAAGTCTGGAAAAGAACAAAACAAAACAAAATAAAAAACAACAACAACAATAAAGCAAAAAAAAAAAACAAAGCAAAACATGGGGTTGTTGATGATGTGATTGCTGATGATAAAGCACTATTAGGTAGCAATTCTATCAAGATGGTTTCTCGTTGTTACTGTTCCGGATTTCGGACTCTTCCTCAGTAGATTTGTGAAAAGGTTAGATTCCAGATTGTCGTTATAAGAGAAGGAGCTGATTCAAAGACCGAATATTCCTGAAACCGGATTTCCTTTTATGGAGAAGACCATACCTTATTTGCTCGCTACGTTTGTCCTTCTCTTGTTGCATAGTCACCATATCCTTGATAACCCGCCCGAGGATCAGAATGTTAAACTTAAAGAAGAAAATAGACCCATGTGAACCCCATGGAAGTTTTTTCTTAGTTTCGATAATGATAATCATGGTTATTTTCACTTACAAATTCAATCAGCACAACAAATACTATAAATATCCAGATCAGACCATTGGCAGAAGACATCCAGCAGCTTTAATAAAAACACAAAACAAAACAAAAACAGGTTAAGCTATAAATAGATGATGTGATTGTCAATGATTACTTGAAATACCAATATGGACTTTCCACACATTGAATGCCTTTTCTACAGAATATAGACTGATGGAATCCATAATTACAGCCGAAACAATCCGATTCAAAACCAATCTTAAGGCTCAGAACTTTTGTCTTCCATCTTAAAACACAATAACAATAAGCCGGTACATAAAAAAAACGAAAAAGGATCATTTTTTTTAATTATACGTGCATTTTTTTCAGCTGTAACAAGTTCGTTGTTCGTTTTCTAAAATACTTGTGTTACATCAGTTCCTGGAAACTTGAGTGTGATGACATTAGACCAGTACAATGAAACTCCCCTAACTATTTATTAGCCAAAAAACTTCCGATCCCATGTTTTCCAGCTGCAATACTCAGTGATATGGCAACGACGAGCGCGGGAAGGCCTACAGAATTGAAACAAAAATTAGATTTGAAACTTATTCTCACCTGTCAAGGGCATAATTTACCTTTCCACATTAGATATTTACCTTTTGAACCCCCTAGTCAGAGCTATATAGGAATGTACTGCGCAATATAAGTGATAGAGTATGTTCCTGGCCGCGTATTCTTGAATTCGAAGGAACTGTTTCTAAAATTAGTTGGACTTATGGGACATAGGTTACTAGATCAACATAAAAGGATGGTAATAAAAGTGTTTAAATATTTTAATAGCCATAGAGTACCTTACCCCATGAAATTCCATGGCACATTCTTAACTTGTTGCCAACGTTGTAGACCTTTACAATAAACAGGTAGAGGTAGATTCCCTCGACCAGCATCCAGCAGAAGGCGGCCATCAAAAAGTACTGCATAAGGGCCGCCACTATAACGCAACTTTCCTGGAGAAAATAGAAAACGAAAACGGATTTTTGCAATCTGCCTGAATGATACATAAAATGACACATGATTGATTTGCTTCGTAAATATTAATAATGCTGTCGTCCTGACTAATTTTCGACAAAAATAAAAATGTAAAAAAAAGAAAAAAAAATCGAAATATTTAAAACTGCCCAGTTTTGGACTGTAAACACTTCAATTTCCACGGAATTCTTGCCTTGCTCCCAGTCGCTCTAATCCCGGCAAGAAACATGATTTGTCCTGCTCCAAGAGAAGCGACGAGACTCACTCGAATCTGGGATAAAGGTCGTCTCATGTCTCTGGCACGCAAAGAAAAACGAGAAAAAAAATAGACCAGAGAAGAAAAGAAAAAAACATTAAAAAGAAATAAAAGAGACTTTCGTTATTTACGATGTAGGTGATTGTTTTTTCCCTTTATTTTATGAATATAACTCTTTCTTTCTTTTTAAGAAGTTAGGACTAGGATATTGTTAGTGATACGGGTTCCCCCTTTTTTTTTTTTTTTCGTATCATTATTTTTTTTTCGAGGAATACAGTAGATGGCTCCAGGTCTTCTCGTCATCATGGAACTTAAAGAAATGAGGAAACAAGGAGCAAAATACGATTAGTACGGTCTGAGTATCACTCGTGTCTGTCCTTTGACAGAACCCAGCATACTTGGAAACATTTTTGCGATCAATTGTCCACTTTGTCCATTTTGACTTACACACATTTCTAATATCTAACTACTTAACTCACGTGAGGGTAACATAGCTGATTATCGTCAATGAGATCCCAATTACAGAGAGGGTCAGCCCGACGTATGTGAGAATTTCCAAGTTCTTTTCATCATTCTTTATGGGTGAAAATATAAATGATAACAATACTTTAAAAGACTTACAAATCTTAATACATCGACTTAACCAAGTTTTATTCTACCTTAACAACTAAATGTTAAATTAATAGGTATTTGTTTGAATGTACCAGCAAATACCATCGTACAGGGGAGTTGCAGGCGTTGTGGTGACACTTACCGCTGATATATCGGCAGTCTGTTCCAGAAGATGTGCCCAGAAGAACAGCAAAATGAGTCAAATGATTGCAGGTGCACTCTGTTTGGTATGCATCAGTAGATTTGACATAGCGCCCTTCTCCTGACCAGCCAATGGAACTGAAACGTAAGATAGATCATTTATCGATCAAGTGAGATTTTAGTGCACAAGTCATGCGAACGGTACCCCATATCTTTTAATGAATGTAACTTATCAAAGTGTGAAAATCCGGTTGTTAGACGATGATTCCTGTGAGAACTTTCATGTATTTCACTAGTTCTCAAAACTTTGCTCTTCACGCATGGAGAGCTTTACGTGAAAAAAATTTGAACAAAGGGCAACACAATTTAGCTGACTGGATAATTTTCGCGACTTCACTTAATTTAGATATAAGTGTCCGCATCAACCTGAGACGACGCCGGTAAGCATGAATCATACATTATTCCCACTTAATTAGCCCAACGCTAGCCTCATGATAAGAGTTGAATAGAAAAAAAGAAAAAAAAAAGGAAAAAAAAAAGAGGGACATCCGAATAATATTTACCTATCATCCAACATGTTCCAGAACATACACTTTTTCTTGTTATTTGAACTCTAAAATAATGAAACAATAATAAATTATACAATGAAACACAATTTGCACCATAAATCGAAATCTAGCGAAATTGGAATTCATAAACAATACATCCATACTGAAAAAAGGCGAATTTCATTTCGGACAGCTAATAGAGTCACTTAATCTCAACCAGAAATGACAAGGTATAACAAAGTCGGCAGGAAAGAACAGCGTAAGTCTCGCTACCTTAATGTTTTTGAACTTCAAAGTTATATTTTCCTGTAGTTTCTTGGGTAGAGGAGTTATTGTGGCAGCCATAATAATGGAGGTGACTTCCCTATTTCGGAGCGATGAAAGTAAGAATCACTAACTTCAAATGCACCGTTTCAAGTATACAGAAGAGAAGTAGATATAAATTATCTAACGTAAAAAACCCTTCAGTTTCTAGCGTGAAGGAAATTTATCAGTCGTTTATGCATACAAAGATGGAAAATAAACGTATAGTTATAATTGCCGGGTGACCTGGAATTGTTCAGAGTACTGTTCTCTGTCTGGTTAGTGATGAATAGTTGATGGAGGTCTTTGTATATCATTCCGAGTACTACTGAACCTGAGAAAACGATAAAGGTGAAACGATTTCATGAATTTCGCTATATCGACTAACAAAATTAAAATGAAAACATAGCTAAATGCATCAATAAGTAAATAATATTGGAACACGAGATATTGAAATAAACTTTTTTAACCATTGTCCAAGTTTCCCGATGGAATGCTTAGGGAATTTTCCCCGTTAGGTTCTTCCAGACGAAAGTGGTGGCTTTCATTTTGGTAGAAAGTTTTCCTGACCAGAACATCTAACGGAAAGGTGTAAAAATGATATCAATAATAACAATTAGTAATATCAACAATAAAAATGATCAGTTTGACTCGATAGGGGAAAAAGGTTACCTAAGCCTTTTTAAGGGAAAAAAATTATCAGGTTTTAATTGAAACAGATAGAACAGTAAGAACTAGTTTATTGCATGCTTAGTATAATTATGTTGTCCTTAAATGTTATTGCGAGGCTATTTCATGTAATGAACATCTCTTCATGGCCAGCCCTTGAATCGGAACGACAATGACGTTCAACATACTTATTATATTAAAAAAAATGCCTTACCTGCATAAATGCTGCTCATATTGAATTCGCTTGTTGTGTGATTGAATTTGAGTTGTGCAGTTTCCAGCAAGGATGTTTCTAACGCGGTCAATTCAAAAAACATTTCCTCTATCTTTTCCTTCTTATCTTCACTTTTGTTGCGTTTCTCATCGGAATAATACTCAGTAACGGACTTCAAAGAGCTGAGCAAGTACTATCAGTAAAATGGTTTAATTTTAAAAAGGGCAACGGACTTCAAAGAGCCGAGCAAATCCTCCAAAAAACGGTAAAATGGTTTAATTTTAAAAAGGGAACGATAAACCTTATCACACTAAAGTTTGCATCTAGTTTAAGTTTCGTGTTGAAAAACAAAACAAAACAAAACGGAATTGTGAAAAATATAGCCAAACTGGCATAACTGTTAATATTCATACAAATCAAGCCGGTGCCAGAGCGAAAGCGGTCATGCTGAGGTCTATCGCGGCAGTCTCCGCTCATCGCAGTGAAGCAAGCATCAGAAATTACATAGGCCGCCTAAATTATTCCAGGTTGTGATCTATTGCAGAACTTTGGTATTTTATGAATTTGGATGGTTTTACATTTATTAAACCTTGTCCAACCAATCAGATTGTTTGAACCTTTCTGATAAGGATTCTGATTGGCTTATTGTAGCAAGTGTATTGGAGGGAGGGGGGGGGTGAGAGGGGGATAGGAGATAACTTCTCGTGCCTTACTGCTTCCTGCATGCGTTACAACAGAAAAGAGCAAACTCAAGGCTTCTCCATTTGTAAATAGATCCCATGATGTTTTTTATCATCCATCATATCTATTACGGTCTGCGTGTGCGTTAATATCAACATTCGCATTGCTTCCGTGTTATAAACACAGCAGCGTCCTTTTCATGTCAATTGTGGGGATGCAGACAGTTCTGCGTAAAGGAGTTTCACGATGAAAAGTGACGTAATCTATGCAGGCTTATCAAGAAGCGAGAATTAACTTCCTACCCAAAAAATTAAAAGCGATATATATGTTTTTTCAAAAACATAAATAAAGTACCTCTTTGCGTAAGTTTTCCCCTTCTTGCAGATCACCTATGTAGAAAGGACATATAAGTAGCACTCATCATAATCCCGAAAGATGGTTTATTGATTTGAATAAACGAGGGGTCAATAAAAAAAATAATAATAATAAATAAATGAATAAGTAAACTGATGAGTAAGGAAAACACGAGATTGATAGATGACTGACTGAGATCGAAAAAGCGAAGGAGCGATCGAGAGATCGGACGGCCGGATGGATTTATGAATAAACAAATTAATGAAATTCTTAATGAGGAATGATCTCATGTTTAAAACAAAAGGAACCTTATACATACCATTTTCTTGCGATACGCTATCAAGCAACTTAATGGTGTAAACTTTGTAACGACTCTTCCATCCACAAAATTTGACGTCAATGTTATATGATGACTGGTTTCCTCTGGCATTCACCTTGATCTTTGTCCGGCGATGTCCCCTATAGAGTTTTTTAAACTTCTGTGCGCATTTTTCCCGCCACTCAAAGGATTGCTGGAGACAATCACCGAAGGTTTCGCACCATTCAGCACAATTCCCTCTGCGGCATTTGATTTTTAACGGAGGCTCCTTAGTTATGTCATCAACCCGCAGACAGTTGTCTTTTATCCTCGGAAGTTTCATTTCTGCGTGTTTTCTGGAGCACTGGTTACTATGACCTGAAAAACAAACATGTATTAAATTTGAGAGAAAATACCTGACTGTACCTAACTCTCAATGACGACTTAAACATTTCTTTTTTAGCTTAAATTTCCTGTTAGATTATTACTAGGGGGCAGAACATTCGTTGGTGACTGTCACAATTTCCATTATTCATTTCAGTTACTTGCTCGATAAAGACGATGCGATAGTCACTAAAAAGAGTACAGAAATACATATCCATGCGATAGCCTGTTTCAAGTATCGTTGGGCATACCCTTTGGTATCCTTGGGTTCAGTGCGTAAATTTCAACAGAAAAAAATCACACAGCTGTACCTAAACACAAGAGGCCATCGTCCACGTCTATACGTATATTGCCAAAGTACAGAACAGGTAATCGGTACTTGACGGTAATACTTTGCTAAAACATAAGGTTTCTTTTTGTATCATACAAAGTTGTTTGCAAGCTAGTCTGATGCAAACCGGAGAAAAAACAAAAAAAACAAAAAAAAAAACAGTGGCAGTTTATTGTCAGCCTTTTTATTAAAAGTGGTGTTGTAATCTTTTGACCCAAGGGTGAACTTCACCGCAATATTTATAATGGTAATGATGAGTGGAGTCCAATTCGGTCTGTAATCATACAATTGATTAAGAAAATCGGACGACCACGAAGCGGGAGTCCGATTTGTTAATTACGAGTATGATTGCAGACAGAATTGGACGACACAGTCCTGTTACCAATTAATCAAAACTATAACAAAACTCGAGAAAGAAACTAGACATCGGATATACGTTTTTATATTAGAAAAAAAAAACAACAAAAGAAAAAAAAAACATTAGTTAACTCGGGGAAATGCGAGACAATAGCACGCGGATATGACGCGTTCTGTCCACTTACACAGGCATGACGCGTAAACCGTCCTATTACACTGTCCAATTACAAGCATGACGCGTACACTGTCCTATTAGTGCTCAAATCGGGCTCATGATAACCAATCACGTTCGAGAATTTTGTTATAGTTTTGATTAAACTGTAAATAGACCTTAATAGCTTGTATGCTTTGCTTGCCTAACGTAGGTCATAAGACCAAGGAAATTCACTCTTTTGCTTTTGAAAATTATGACTAAATATGGAAGTAAACAAGATAAAATTGAAAGTAAGAGTACTTTAGAGAATTACCACATAACCTACTTTGGGAAAATTTAATATAGGAGGTCTCCTATTCCAAGTTTGTTTGATATATATAAACAGAGCCTCATGTTACATGGAGAGCGTCAGGAAGTCTCCCGTTGTCGAACATTGTTAGCTTAGGATATCAATTTTACCACAAATGACGTCTCAGTGCTTGGCGAATTGGAATTTGTTTGTTTCAACTGCATTTGTGTGGGTTCCGTTCCGAACTGGACAAAACGGGAATTATTTTCGGATTCCTAAGGAAGAGTTCTTTCACTAGAATTAAAATTTTCTATACCGTACTTTTCCTTTAAAGAGCGTCTAAGAGAGCTTTAAAGGGCTCCGTAGAAAAACAAGCGAAATTGAAAGTACAACATAGAACCAATAGCCTACTTAACATATGGACTTTTTTAAGAGTTTACATATATAAAGGTTACCATTTTACTTTTTCATACTCACCAACCATTAGTGCAAGAAAAACCGTTATCCGGAACATTTTGACTAGAGTTTCTTTTCTAACTTTCAGATATGAATTCGGCATTGTTGAGATCACCGTCTCGTGAAATAGTGATGAAGGTATTAATTTTTTTTAATGGCTTTGGGTAGACACAGAGATACGTTCGACCTTGAGCGAACAAGGAATAGAGCAGAGACCAAACTAGGTGTGAGTTTCTAACACATTATTCCTTAGGTTTGTTGGCTCTAAATTGACTAGCTGGGTCTGCATTTACTTTATAAATTGAGACAATAGCAAGACATGACAAGAATAATTATTTCTCCTACCCAAAAGTGTCATGGAAAATAGCAGGTGGATGTTTTTTTTTCATTGTGTTCGTTATAGAGGAAACGAAAATTTTCTCACCCTAGCTACTTTTTTCCAATAAAATTCCTCACCAACAAAATAGTTTTCAAACTTGCTATGAAATAGCTAATGACAAGTCAATTAGTCGCACCACTGTTTTTTTCCGGTATTTTTTAAAATTCTAATTCACCCATAGTTTAGGCCCAGATTGGTGTATTTGTGTTAACAAAATCGCCAATGAGAGATGTGTAATGAATGAGGATTAAAACAAAACAAAGAGTGTTCAACTCAATAGGTGTCCTTATTGAAAACTGGGCTGAATTTCCTAGTTTGCATGACAAACTGTCATGAGGTTGAGCACATTTTTGGATGAATATTTTATCATTTCTACCAGGGGAAATTCTCTTATCACAATATATTTCCCTTCTTTTTGTATCCCTAAATGAAAGAACAAAAAAATTATATTTTTCCTTTGACAATTTGAAACGTAAAAACCTTTTTTAAGATTTAACTCCTCAAACTATTTGATTGGCGTTATTACGAATATAGACATTTTTAAAGACAAAAAATTAACTAAGTTGACAGCAGAGAGCAATTGAAGGATATCAAATAAGGATTTTAAATCTTATTCTATTGGTATTAGAAGGAAATAAAATATTTCATTTTAATATCGACAAAACGAGAATTATTAGGTCAAGGATATAGAGGAAAAGGAGAAAACGAAAAATTAAGAGGGACTCAAGGATGTGATAATCATTGCGATTTTTTTTCCTAACGTCATCAAACGTCTGCGAGGCCATCAATTATAAACATACTAATGAAAAATTCTCGCATATTTTAGCATTTAAATAAATTGTTATTTCTTCTTTCGCTCACAACTCTATTTTTAGCTTTAGTTTTCTCGAAATATTGCTTATTCAGACTGCTTCACCTAGGCCCTACGCAGCGATGTAAAATGATTTGATGCAAGTCTCACTTAGTGCGGAGTGAGACTGTAAACGGTTTGAGTCCGAATCTTTTCCACTTATGGCCTAAAAGGAACTTAGCTTTTAAGCTCGTAGGTTCATTATAACATGTCCAAGGTCAAATTGTCATAATTACGTACATAAACAGGTGGATGACGGGTAGATCAATATCGCCTTACACACTGGTGGCAAAGGCTTTATAAAAAGATGAGGTTTTCCATAATAGAGCATTCCATTTAGGTTCAATATTTTTTTCGGTTTTCGCATGCATATCAAATTAGAATTTGTGGTTATGACCAACGGATCTCCGACAATTAATCAAACAGAAAACAATACAGACACGGTACAGAAAACATACCTGATATTCTAATTCTACCATTCTTTTATTTTTAAACGCTCGTAACGCTAACACGTAGTGTCTCAAGGACGATTGATTTTATCGCCGTTATCGGCTCACATTTAATGGAGGAAATATATGCAGCACGGTAAATAATCACAATTGCCAAATCACTATCTTGACTAGAAAAGCATTTGGTTCTTTGTGTGCTTTTTGTATGGATTTTTTTTGTTTGTTTTTGTTTTGTTGAAAGGTGACAACAAGACAGACGGTCTATAACGTGCACATAAAAGAAGGGAGCAAAATTGGTTGGGGTTAAACTTCTTCATTCAGCCACGCCACGTCCAGTACTTTGATGACCCACGCATGCGTAAGCCACGATAAGTCATAACACTCCATCATTTATCTTATCCTTGTAGTGTTTTGCGGAGCGAAGGCAGTACAGTAACCCCTAAAGTGGTGATAAGAGACTATATCGACCAAATTACAAAGCCTAAACTTTGCTTCGTTTTCCTTAAGGGGGGGGGGGGGGGGGAAGGGGCACCGAAGGTGTTTTTTAATAGAGGAGAACAGACCTACGCTGTAAAGAGACATGCTAAGATCAATATGGTCTCAATCTCCACGGAGAGCTTTTATTACTAGCTTTATATGTTGGCCGTTTCCATCTTTTTGAAAGCAGCTGCAAATGTCATACCATGGATTCATCAATTAAATAAACATTCTTAGAACACGAAATGCTCTACGTTTGATAATTATCAGTTAGCAGAAGTAAATTCAAAATGCATATGCATCTACAAAAAGCAGATCAAAATTTAAACGTACAATAGTTTCTTGTATAGAAACAGAGCTCTGGTCACCGACAATGCACTGGCAAGCCAACTTAAGGTTCGGCATAAGCAGCTTAAAAAACTTGAAACAAATTAGGACTTTCGTCACAAGAGATAACGACTTTCTTCCCCTATTATTTATTTATTTTTTTGTTTTGGTTTTTTTTTCGTGGCTTTTCTGTAAGAGTTCTATTCTGATATTGTATTAAATAATTAGCTGCCGGATTCCTAACTTACAATATTTTCCTTGTATATGCCGCACTACGAAGTTATAGTTGTTATGTACAATGTAACAAATTGACAACTACACAGAGGTTTTGCTCGGAACTTTTGTAGTTTTTTCGCCGTTACTCAGTGGCTGAACCTTTATTTTTCTGGGCGCAGCAATGGCTGTGGAATCCTCATTTACTTCCGAGGGCACAACGGATGTTCGTTTTGTACTAGTCCCATCATCTACAGCTGGGAAGATGGCCTGAATCCTTCTTTTAAAACGAGCCCTTACCTATAGAGTGCAAGTTAAATTAGCCACATTATTGCATTCAAGGAGTTTGTAAGTCGTACTCTTTGTTTCTTTGACTTTATGATGTATGGGCTTTCAACAACAGCCAGTTTTTACAAGTTACAACTAAATTTGACGTCATTCAGCTATCTGGAGTTAATCTAGACAAGTATCGATATAAAATGAAAAAAAAAATGGTGTATAATTCTTCCTTTTTTGCGCTTAGGAAATATTATCAACATTAACCTTATATTCTAACATTTTACGCCGTAAAAGAGACTGATCTGAAACCCATGTCTTTTCTCCATTCTTCCCACACCCCCATCCTCGGACACGGGAATTTGAGCGGAGCTCCTGTGCACGTGTGGAGCTCCAAGCCCATCAGAACAAGTGAAAATAATGATAATTTTGGTCCTACATTGCTTCCTTTTGTCATGTTGCTTTTGCTTTTCCAGGTAGTCCGGATCTAAGGACGAGCCCTTGGAACTAGGGCTTAATTTCTTTGATATGACATCGAAATTAAATAGAACTTTCTGGTTTCCACTGTAATTAAAAAAAAAATCGATATAATACCAGACATTGTGATGCAATTTTTAACGATAAATCACTGACCTTGCTGTTCCTCACGCAGTGAAGAAGAAAGATCAAGAAACCCTGTTGAAATAAATAGAAGTGAGGCAATTTTTAAACCACTGGGCTGGCAGAGTAATGAATTCAACATAACACCATCCCAAGGTTCCCGGGATTGTGCATCTGACAGAATATAACATTTATGGATCTCCACCGACCTTTATCTACATGTTACCTGTGTAGAGTTGAGGATCGTGAAGATGTAGGCGAAAGCTTTATGTGATGGTGCCAATAACCCAAATAACCACGAGATCCCCAGCAGAGGAATCATAACTATGCATGCCTTGACACCAAGTCTGGAAAAGAACAAAACAAAACAAAATAAAAAACAACAACAACAATAAAGCAAAAAAAAACAAAACAAAGCAAAACATTGGGTTGTTGATGATGTGATTGCTGATGATAAAGCACTATTAGGTAGCAATTCTATCAAGATGGTTTCTCGTTGTTACTGTTCCGGATTTCGGACTCTTCCTCAGTAGATTTGTGAAAAGGTTAGATTCCAGAAATTCGTTATAAGAGAAGGAGCTGATTCAAAGACCCAATATTCCTGAAACCGGATTTCCTTTTATGGAGGAGACCATACCTTATTTGCTCGCTATGTTTGTCCTTCTCTTGTTGCATAGTCACCATCTCCTTGATAACCCGCCCGAGGATCAGAATGTTGAACTTAAAGAAGGAAATAAACCTATATGAGCCCCATGAAAGATTTTTTTAGTTTCGATAATGATAATCTTGGTTATTTTCACTCACAAATTCAATCAGCACAATAAATACTATAAATATCCAGATCAAGCTATTGGCAGAAGACATCCAGCAGCTTTAATGAAAAAGAAATAAAAGATGATAGTAAATAAACAAAGTAAAACAAAAAACGAAAAGAAAACAAAACTATAAATAGATGCTTTGTTTGTCAATGACTACTTGACATACCAATATGGATTTTCCACACATTGAAAGCGTTGATCGCGCCTTTTCTGTATAATATTGACTGATGGAATCCATAATTGCAGCCTGAACAATCCGATTTAAAACCGATTTTCAGACTCAGAATTTTTAGGTTTTCTATCTCGAAACACAATAACAGTAAGCCAATACATAAAAACGGAAAATAATTATTTTTTAATCCACACGTGTATTTGGTTCAGCTCTAACAAGATAGTTGCTCGTTTTCCAAAATACTTGCGTCAGATCACTTCTTGGAAAGCTGGGTGGGATGACACTAGACCAGTACAATGAAATTCTCCTCACTATTTATCAGCCACAAAACTTTCGATCCCATCTCTTCCAGCTGCAATACTTAGTGATATGGCAACGATGAGCGCGGGAAGGCCTACAGGATTAAAAAAAATCAGACATGAAACTTAGCTTATTCCCACCCGTTAAGGGTAGAATTTTCCTTTCGACATTGGATATTAATCTTAAGCACCGCTATTCAGGGATATTTAGGACTGAAGTATGCAATATAAGTGACAGATTATGTTCCTGGCCCCGTATTCTTGAATTCGGAGAGGGGTCCTTACGGAACAAGGACGCACAAAAAATATGGTGTGAACGAGAACCGAAGACAAATCGTTCGAAGAAACTGCTACTTAAATTAGTTGGACTTATGAGACATAGGCAACTATATCGTAAAAACACAAAGGGGTGGTAATTAAAAGTGTTTAAGTATTTTAATAGCCACAGAGTACCTTACCCCATGAAATTCCATGGCACATTCTTAATTTGTCGCCAACGTTGTAAACTTTCACAACAAACAGGTAGAGGTAAATTCCCTCGACCAGCATCCAACAAAAGGCAGCCATCAAAAAATACTGCATAAGGGCTGCCACTGTAAGGCAACCTCCCTGGGAAAATGGAAGGCGAAAGAGGAAAGTTCTTTTAATTTGCAATTTGCCTTAATGATACATACGCCATGATTGATTTGTATCGTAAATATTGATAAGGCGTGTCGTCTTGACTCCTGTTGCAAACTGACCGATCCAAAAGCCATTTTCACTAAAATACAAGAAAAATAATATTCGACCAAAAAACACGATCAAAGTACTTAAAACTGTTCGAAAAGCCTTTAAATCGCGTTAGTTTCATTTTCTTCGAAGTTGATATTCATCGCAGTCTTCTGCGTGTCAATTGGCCTCTTCGTTTCTGGACAGTAAATATTTCAATTTCCACAGAATTCTTGCCTTGTTCCCAGTCGCTCCAATCCCGGCGAGAAACATGATTTGTCCTGCACCAAGAGAAGTGACGAGACTCACTCGAATCTGGGATAAAGGTCCTCTCATGTCTCTGGCACGCCAACAAAAACGAAAGGAAAAAAAAGAAGGAAAAGAAAAGAAAAGGAAAAACATTTAAAAAGACATAAAAGAGATATTCTTTATTAACAATGGAGGTGATTGTTGGTTCCCTTTATTTTCCAAAATTTTACCCTTTCTTTCTTTTGTAGAAGTTAAGATAGGTATGTTGTTAAGGATAATGATTCTAGGTCTTCTCGTCATCATAGAACTTGAAAAGTAAGCAAACAATGGGCAAATCGGTTAGTACTACACGATTATCACTTCTGTTTGTCCGTTGACAGAACTCAGCGTATGTGCAAACTTTTTTCGATCAGTTATTTACTGTTCTGACTGACATACATTTCTAATTTCTAATCACTTTACTCACGTGAGAGTAAGATAGCTGATTATCGTCAATGTGATACCAATAACAGAAAGGGTCAGCCCGACGTATGTGAGAATTTCCAAGTTCTTTTCGTCTTTCTTTAACGAGAAAATATAACCAATAACAATACTTCAAAAGATTTACAAATCTAAATACATCAATTTAATCACGTTTTATTCTACTTTAAAAACTAAAATGTTAAAATAATACGTATTTGTTTGAATATACAAGCAGATATTATCGTACAGGGGAGTTGCAGGCGTTGTGGTGACACTTACCTCTGATATATCGGCAGTCTCTGTACCAGATGATGTGTCCAGAAGAACAGCAAAATGAGTCAAATGATTGCATGTGCATTCTGTTTGGTGTGCATCAGTAGATTTGACGTAGCATCCTTCTCCTGACCAGCCAATGGAACTGAAACGTAAAATAGATAAGTTATCGATCAGCAAGACTCTAGTGCAAGTCATGGGGACGGAGCCCCATATCCAATAATATTGATAACTACTCGAGGTGACAAACTTTGACTGTTAGACGATGATCCTTTTAACCCTTTAACTCCCACGAGTGACCAATACAGAATTTCTCCTTACAATATCAATACAATTTCAAGCAGAAAAGTGATGAGAATAAAGAAGATTATCAGTGAGGGGATTTTGAGTTGATGCAATACAAAATTCTACAAACTAACACCACAAGAACTGTATGGCACACATTTAGGAGAATTACTAGTGAGATCTTGGGAGTTAAAGGGTTAAGTACTTGCATGCATTCACTATTTCTCAAAACTTTGTTCTTCACGCGTGGAGAGCTTCATGTGAAAAATTTGAACAAAGGGCACCACAATTTATCTTACTGGAACTCTTTCGCAGCTTGACTTCATTTAGATATAAGTGATCGCATCAGACCGAGAAGAAACTGGTAAGCATAAATCATACATTATTCCAACTTAATCAACCCAATGCTAGCTACATGACTTGAATAAGAAAAAAAATGCTAGAGAGACAATCAAGCTATATTTACCTCTCATCGAACATGTTCCAGAACATACATTTTTTCTCGTTAGTTGCATTCTAAAATAATGGAAATAATAGCAAAACACATAGTTCATGAAAGATACATAACATAACGCATTGTGGACTATATATCAAAATCTAACGAATTCTGAACTCATAAGCAACGCAGCTGGGCTAAAAATAAGCGAGTTTCATTCCAGACAGCGACTCAATCTCAACCAGAAAAGACACGGTATAGTAAAACTTTTCATGAAAAGAAAATCATATGTCATACTTCCTTCATGTTTTTGAACTTCAAAGTTATATTTTCCTTTAGTTTCGTGGGCGAAGGAACTATTGTGGCAGCCATAATAATGGAGTTGACTTCCCTATTTCGGAACATTAAAAAGTCAGAATTATTAAACTTCAAATGCACACCTCCACGTATACATAAAAGAAATAAATATAAATTGTTAAGCGTAAAACGTTCCAGTTTTTAGCTTGAGGAAATTAATTAAGCATTTATGCATACAAATATGTGAGATACACGTATAGTTTAAATAGCTGGGAGACCTGGAATTGTTCAGGGTACTGTTCTCTGGTTTATTTCTAATAAATAGTTGATGGAGGTCTCTGTATACCACTCCAAGTACCACTGAACCTGGGAAAAGGATAAAAATGAAACAATTTCACGAATTTTGGAAAATTTTAATATATCAACTAGAAAATCTAAATTAACATATAAATAAATGGATCGCGAAAAAAACAAAACGTTTAAACACGGATATTAAAAATAAAATTTTCAAACCATTATCCAAATTTTCCGAGGGAATGATTAGGAAATTTTCTCCGGTAGGTTCCTCTAGACGAAAGTGGTGGCTGTGATTTTGGTAGAAGGTTTTCCTGACGAGAACATCTTGGAGAAAAGAATAAAAATGTTATTATGATGATGATAATGATAATGATAATGATAAAAAATAATTACAATGATAGTAAGGATAGTAATACTACCACTAATAATAATAACAACAATAAAAATAAAAAGATCGATTTAAAAGAATGTGGGTAATGTCAATGGGCGATAAAGGTTCCTTACAAGAGAGTTGTGAGAATTAACTTAATATGTATTATGCACCTCATGCGATGAACGCTTTTCCATCGCCATGCCTTGAACCGGTAGGACCATGACGTCGAATGTACTTATTATATTAAGAAAGTGCCCTACCCATGTGTATACTGTTCATATTAAATTCACTTGTTGTGCGATTGAGGTTATATTGTCCGTATTCCAACAGGGATGTCTCCAAAGACGTCAATTCAAGAAAGACTTCTTCTATCTTTTCCTGTTTTTGTTGACTTTTGTTACGCATTTCTTCTGTAAAGCGCTGAGGAATGGTGTTCAAAGAATTGAAGATATCCTACACATACAGCGAAGTGGTTTAAATCAAAGAAAGAAATGATAAAACATACTAATCTCATGATTTTATTTTATCACCTATCATAAATATTAGGTCAGCATGTGCGATGAGCCATAAATATCAATTTTCATTGCCCCAATAAAATTAACAAAGCAACATACTCTTTTTTAAATGGAATTTCACGTGTTTTTTTTGGAAATACGTTTAATAATCAAACAATGGTTTAATTTATAAATACATATCATGGAGCAGGAACTAACAGTGGCAACTTAGTAATGTATTACAAAAAACAAACACAAAAACGAAAAAAAGATGAATAGAAGAAGAATACCTCTCTACGGAGACCTTGCGCTCCTGACTTAGCACCTATGTGGAAAGGACACATACCTATTACTTATTATACTCCAAAAGATAATAAGTCACTAATTTGAATAAATAACGGCAATAAATAGCTGAATAAATGTATGAATAAATGAGTCAATGGCTGAGTGAGGAAAACGCTTAATTGTTAAATAATTAATTCTCACAGAACAAAGGAACGAAGGAATTATAGGGTGAACAGAGAGACTGATGGATTTAATGATAGACATATGGATGAGAAAATAAATGATAAATGGCTCCATAATTAAATTAAAAGGAATCTTATACATACCATTTCCTTGCAGTGAGCTATTAAATGGCGTTATCTTTATTACGGTGTAAACTCTGTAGATTCTCTTCCAGAGGTTTTCATAACAGTATTGGACGTCAAAGCGATATGATAAGCCATTTGCTATAGAGTCCACGATTATGTTTGTAAGACGACGGTTATAAATTCTCCGTGCGCATTCTTTTTGCCAATCAAAGGATTGCTTGAGACAAAAAGCGAAGTCTCTGCACCATGTCAGGATACAGCACCCACGAGATAGATGATGGCAGTCGATTCTTAACCAAGGCGGATCAGTTCCGTTTCCTATTCGCAGACAGGTGTCTTGTACCCCTTTAAGTTCCAAATCTCCGTAATTCTCAGGACACTGATAACTATAACCTGAAAATGATTACGCGGGTAAAAACGTTAAATTCCAAAGAATATGCTTGACCGTACCCAACTTCCGATGATAAAATTAATTCTGTAACAGAGATTTTAACTGCTATAGACTACTTTAGGTATCTTTTAGCAAGAGACCACTCACCAATCATTAGTGCAAGGAAGAGAATATTCCGGAACATTTTGGCTGGAGTTCCCTTTGAACCTTCAAATATTAATTCGGCCTTTTTGTATCTTAAGATCACTGTCTCGTTAAACAGTGATGAAGGTGGTGGTTTTAGTCCGATGGCTTTACGTAGAGGCTATATCAAGAGGCTAAATCTTGAGAGAGCAAAGAAGAAAGCGATGGCAAGCTCGGCGTGAGTTTTTAACACTTAATTCCTTGACTTTGATGGCACTAAACTGACTATCTGGGTCCGTATTTACTTTATGAATTAAAATGCGAGGACAGGACATAAATACTTATTCTTTTCATTAGGAAAGTGTCATGGAAACCCACGGGCAGCAGCAGGTGGCGGTTGAGTGAAAAATTGCTCCAAGTAGAGTTAATAATAGAAGAACCGACATTTTTGTCGCCCATATCACTTTCCTCTACTTATCCTCCCCTTGACACCAACGTAATAGTATTTAAATTTTACATTTCCCTAATATAAAATAACGGATGACAAGTCATAGATTTTCATAATATTTTTCCGGTGTGTTTCAAAATTAAAATTCACCTGTATGTCAAGGCACACTTTTTTAATTTCAGCTGACTTTGTGTTAATGACATCGCCTTGACAGATGTGTAATGAATGAGGATTGAAGCAAAACAAAGAGTGTTTAACTCAGTTGGCGCCGTTATTGAAAACTGAGACGAATATCCTAGTTTGCATGACGACGTGAGGTTGAGCACGTTTTACCTGTGTAAAGAGCAAATTTTCTAATGAATATTTTATCATGTTTGCAAGGGGAAATTTTCGGGTGATGCTTCCATCTAATTACATTATTATTTTTTTTCTGTTTTGTTAGCACCCCTAAATGAAAGACCAAAAAAAATTTTTACCTCGACTATTTGAAACAAATATGCATTTTGAAGACCTCGGTCACAGTTTTTCACCATACGGACCGACCCTTAGCCGGTAAATAACATATATATATATATCATGTTATATTTAAAAAACTATGTATCAGCTAGGAATTGGAGGAATAAAAAAGTTACGTATTCAGTGGCTTTGATAATAGCATTTCTTGCGGGTGAGAACGAAAATCGACAACCGGTAGATTTATCACAGGCCAATTTTTCCGTTTATCTGAAATTTTTCTTCTATCAGTAAGGACAGTTTCAATGAATGAGAATTCTGTAATCATGATTCAAAGCATTTTTCCATCTTGAGCCTTAGCGCCAACCCACTGTGTGATTTTCATGCGGGAATTGTTGATTCCTCTATTTTTAGTCTTTAATATAATCGGCTTTTCTTGTCTGTAAAGGGCTATTGTATTTATATAATAGACAAAATAATACATGGTTGCTTGTAGATATGGAATATCTGTTCTCGTGTTTGACTCGACATCTCACTCGTTCACTGCACTCACTCGCGAGCTACCAATTTAAACAGCCGAAGTGAAATTCCATATCTACGCGTGCCATGGATTATTCTCTCCATTTATGATGATAATAATTATAATAGTAAAAAATCGATGTAATGAATAGTCTCCTTATACGACTATCTCTATGTGTCACAATCATGGCTCGAATCTTTCTGCTTCAACAATTAAACTCAAGGATGACACGAAAAGCCAAAATCATTTCGCTTGATTGAAGTGGGTAGTACTTCAAATTCAAGAAAGAAAAAAAAAGCGTGTGAACATTTGAAAACCAACAGAACTAGTTTGGCAAGGACTATCACGACAATGTTTTCTTCAAAATCAGTCAATGATCTAACGGAAAGTATTATTCACTCTCATCGACCATTCATTCATGTACGGAGATTTACCTCTGTTCATTAAGTAAACGGCGAGGAAAGTAACTGTGAGTAAATTAATTTTTTTTTTAATTTTGAAGTTTAGAGAGTTTACTCGTTTGTTTGCTGTAATGGCGTGTTTAACTCTGGTCTTTCTTTCACAAAAAGTAAATTCGAACGGCACACTCCAACAAGACACAAGGGAATTTAATGCAGCCTATTCTGAAAAAATTCCTTCAATTTCTGTTGTGCAATTTACGGTACAAATGTCCAAATTGAACGGAATTGGAAAGACTCACCGGGAGCGTATATTTGTTGTAGAACTTAAATTAAAACTTCGCTCGCTCTTTCACTAGGAACAAATTGCTCGAGAAAATTCAGATATTAAATGAATGAAAGTTCCATCGTTCAGTTTAACTGTAACCAAATACCTCACGTTTCAACTTTCTGGGTACTGTTTGTGAACGATTAAAATTTATTCCAGACGGTTTTTAGGCTGCTTGTCAACCAACGTAATGACACTATTGTTTATACAAATTCATTCTGAAACCAATATTTTTCTGTCAACCAAGTGATTTGATAGAGAGAAAAGAGAGGATTCATAAGTTATTTATCGGCTTGAAGTAGTGACCGACGTGTTTGCTTAAAAATACTGCCCAACCGGAAAACGAGGTATATTTATAAAAAATGACAACGAAAGTTGGGATGTACTCGGCGACTCACGAAAGCGTTACCGTGGCCCGTGGGCAGAGATAGGAAAATACTGACCGGGTAAAGAACCAATCAGATTGCAAGATTCGTTACCGTGCCCTCTAAAAAAACAATAAAACATAATACCAGATAAAGATTTACAAAGGAAAAAATGCGTAGAACAGAAATTACAACACTTAAATTGAATTACATTGTATATTGAAGGAGAGAAGAGGGGCACATCTAGATAAACTAATATTGTGCCCCTTAAAGTTATGTATAACAAAGGACTTGAGATTTTTAATAAAAAGTAAAGGAAAAATGACAAAATAGCTCAGAAAATTATAAAAGAGATAATGTTTCGTTAGTATTGAGCAGGGTACCAGCGCAAAAGTGCTTGTCTAAATATTTTTTTAGATGGTTTGTCTCTAATGGATTGCGGAATATCGTTCCAAAAGAAACTTCCAATAATGCTGGGGCAAAATCTCCTAAGATAAGTGTGAAATAAAGGTATTGTAACTTGATTGAATAATGCACTGCGGGTACTGTAATTATGTAGTTCAGATACTAAAGAAACAGGTATATTAAGGAACTTTTCATGGTGGAAATAATCATAAAAATGTATACATGTGTTTAGTTTAACAATATTAGGAAATTTCATTTATAACACGAACCGCTTTGTTTTGTAACTTTTCGATTTGAGACAATGGAGCGTTATAATTATTTCCCCAAAGTGCACAAGTATAATTAAGGTAAGGATAAATAAGAGACTAATACACAATGATAAGTGTTGCTTTTGATACATAATGCTTCAACTTAACCATTATATTTATGTTTTTGCTAATTTTGCCACATATGTAGTCAATATGTTCATGCCAAGTAAGGTGACAATCAATATATACACCAAGATATGTTACAGAAAAGGACTTTTCTAAATGAACATTTGCTACAGTTAATGGTGGATAAAGATGGTAGCTTTCCTTTTGACGAGGCATAAAAATAAGAAATTTAGTTTTGTCAAATTTAAGGTCAATTTATTACTGCATAACCATTCGTAGACAGCTGGTAAATTATTGTTAATTTCACGCAATAAACTATCAAAATCATTTCCAGAAGCAGTTAAAGATGTATCGTCAGCATATAATCTAGTAGAAAAGAAGGTGGAAGACTTTGGAAGGTCATTAATGAAAATAGTAAACAGCAAAGGTCCTAGTATCGATCCTCGAGGCACACTAGTGGGGATAAAACGGGTATCAGAAGCAACAGCATTTGCATGCACCTGCTGCTTCCTGTTACTTAAGTAAGATTGAAACCCGTTGTATTCACTTTGTTGTAATCCATAGTACCTAAGTTTATTTAGTAATATTTGATGGTTTACTGTATCGAATGCTTTACTTAGATCTAAGAATAAAGAAATCACATAAAGTCCTTTATCAAGAGAAAAAGTTATTTCTACAATAAGGTCAATTAGACAACCAGAGGTTGTAAAACCTGGTCTAAATCATATTGTTTTGAGGAAATCATGTTATTATTTGTAAAATAGAACATCGGCTGATTAAAAATACATCTCTCAAATATTTTACTTATGGGAAAGAGAACTGAGATAGGTCGATAATTACTACATGCAAAACGAGAGCCTCGTTTAAAAACTGGAACAACTTTGTATTTAGACTTTCCAGTAATAAGAATACCTCTATTTCAGAGACTTATTTGAAACGAAATTGTTTATGAGAGAGATAAGAGGTTGCACTCTTATCAGATTTAGGAAGTTGTGCTGCTTGGTCGCTTCTTAATATATAAAATATATAAACAATGATATCATGACCTTACCATTCATTTGGGCCAAGCTTAAAATACTGAAAGGCGAATGAATTCTGGATCAAAACGGATTTGGAAACACGCAACACGCAAACAATCATTTAAACCCACCATACACTACAAAAAATAACCGAGGCCCTTAAAAAAATGGTGTGAAATTGAATTTATCAAAACTGGCCTGAGATTTGTGGGAACTGCTCCATGTAATGAAATAAGGAAGGAAAGGAATTTAGCGCATCGTGATTGGAATGAATCGAAAGTTGTGAATGATTTATTAGCCTTAAGGTCCAATCAGATGTGTAAACCAAAAATACAAGCTATGCCATGAGCAATATTAATCCTAAATATCTTTTTTAAATATTTTAGAAAAATACAAATCCCTAAAGATCTATGTAACACTTCCAATTCGCAAGACCTTGTCCCTTTCTCTTTAACAGAATCTTTAGCGAACGATGTAAAGGGTTACCCTCAATCTTTAGAGGTGGGGCGGCGAAGGGGGGTGGGGAGGTGTTCTGTCTATGTCCATTTGTTCATTTCTATCCAAACTTTATCAGTATTAGTTTAAAATAAAGGACTGACATATATAAGTTAAAGTACTCGACAATCAATCCCACTAATGGAACAAAATTAAATGGGTTGGGCTGTTCATTTCTTTATTGCTTCCGCCCCTTCCCCCTCCCCCTCTCCCCAGTTGCTATAAACGTGCTGGTTATCACTTTTTTCTTTTAGTATTTCGAAACTCGATTTTCCCTCACGAAATGGAAAGGTCTCTGCGAGTAAAGATGTTTCACTTTGATCCTTTTGGGAGGTTTTCATTTGCAGCAGGCAAATACACTGGTCATTCTGAGCAAGATGTCGCGCGAGTGCCAACGCTCAGTCGGTTTGCTCTTTGCTGTCTTTGTTGTCATCTTCGTTTCTCCAGCAAGTGATGTTATGTCGATACGGTTTTCATCTATATAGCCATAAAATGGCTGAAAGGGGATTATTGACGTGAAATATCTATTTTACACTGATAACAACGCGGGTTAGAAGAAAATAAAGAGGGAGAGGAACGAGGGAGGGGCGCACTCAGAAGCAATAAAACAGTTTACCGGATCGCAAATAGAGGTTCCATTATAATTCTTGGACAACTGCAAATGATAATATCTAGTATTTGAACGCGTCTTTATTTATTTCTTAACAGCTCTTGGTTTCAAGGTCGGAAAGAAAATTAGTTACTACTACCACACCAGGTCTGTTCACTTGCAAGAAATCTCCTTTCAGTATCATTTCTATGGTCGACAGAAAGTAAAGGTATCTTTACTCCGTTGGCCATACAGAGAGGAGCCAAAATCCTCGTAATGGTTGCGCGATCTGGGTTGACAATGTTATTGAAAGTGGATTCACAGTTTGCGTTGTGGAGTTTGGCGACAGCTCGAACAGTATTGGATTGCTGTTTAATCCATAGCCTCACAGAACCCCATTTAATTTATTCATACATTTACTTAGTTTAAAATTTATTATTATTATTATTATTATCATTATTTTATCGTCATTATTATTACTATTATCGTTTGTCGTGATGTTTCCTACAAATGTTTAAATATGGTTTGATTTATTCCTTTTGAACTTCTTACCCTTAAGTCTGTCGGCAAGGCCTTAAGATGTGCAACGCATCCTCTTATGTTTCAGCGTTTTTCATCTCCTCCAACCATTTTCGTGACTGTCGCTCATGGTGTTACTAACCGAACTCAGGATGCCATGGCCTTGTGGGTCGAGGACTTGAAAGCAGAAAGCTTTAAGATTTGTTTGAGAGAAGCCAAGATCTTCGATGGTCCAAACAAAAACTTAAAAATAGTAGGCGACCCCGAGTTTTATAAGGGCTGTTCATGGAAAATTTTTGAGCAGTATACAACTTGCCATCTCCGCAGCATATTTACGCCCTCTGTCAAGTAAGTCATATTTATCCGGATTGAATGAAAGCTCAGATTTGTGTCAAAACGTTTAACAGCGATTCCAACAATAAGGACGTCATCACCGTTGACTACATGGTGACTGGAGGTGAGCAGAAAGTGTCATGGTTATTTTCATGCTAATTTTCATGCTAATTTCAAGAAGACTAAGTTTTCACTGTTTTGAAAAACGAGGTATTTGCACAAGTTTTAGCTACTGCACGTCAATCAAATTATAACTCTGTGGAGCGTAGCTGTAATTCTTAACTTAAGGCTAATATCTTATTCTCTGATCGTTTTTTTCTTCCGACTTGATACCTAACGGCAATGCCGTTAGGATGCTGGTTACAAAACGCAGTTAGCTACAAACAGGGCTCAGGTAAATTCATTGACATAGTTAAAATCATGTTTAAAATACTTAAGTCAAACGCTGAATACAACATTTGGATACCTTTTTCCAAAACACTTATACTCTCTTAGTACTTGAACAAGTGGGACGGGAGTTGCCAATATAGGTTGCCATTATTACTGTTTGTGCAAAGCTTTCGGGCCTCATGATGTTAGATGCGTCTCTGTAAAGAGTTCTCGTTCATACCAAGAACCTTTCTGCTCATCAAACGGTTCAACATGTTGGCTTCAAGCAGAACACTTTAGGACAGCTTAAATACACTAAGCCGCTGGTCTCGTTGTCTGTTTTCTGTATTTTGAGATGCTGTGTTTGATAAAAGCACATGGCATTTTTTTTTTCATTTGTGTTTTCGAGCTTATTCGGTTTCTCCATGATCCAGGCACGAAAAACTTGTAAGTACATCGTATATCTATCTATTTTGTTTGTTAGTTTCTTTGTTCGCCGTATTATTTCCTAATTTTAGGGAATCGTTCGTTGGTTAATCGTTGGTTAGCTAGTTTATTTGTTCGTTCTAGTTCATTCGCTCGGCGTGATGGAAGTTTGCTTGCCAATTTACATGGAATAATAATACAGTTCAACGCATATCAAAATATTCAGTTGTCCTTGATCACGCAGTAGAGACACTGGCTCTCTACACAACATATACATACAGTGTATGTCTGTTTCAACAGGAAATGTGTATTCTTCGACTTAACTACACTGTACAGCACCCTGGTAACTGTGAAGGTGAGTTATTTTGAATAAATACTTCCTTCCTAGAACTTTCTTTGTCAGAAAATCCGTCTTCAAACACCTGCAGAGAAAATAAGAGCGAAAGTGTCACTGTTATTGTCAGTGTCAGTGCTAATGGCACCATCGGTGTTCAAAGCAAATCTTGGTTTTCATGGTTATCATGCTGCTGGTTGTCATTTCGACTGGTGTCAGCAATAATGTCCGATTTTCGTTTTGGTGTCTGTGGTACAGAAGCAGTTTTAGCGCCAGCAGAAGTGACATTGTCCTCTTGTTAACAACGCTTTACGTTATAGGGGCGCTTTTGGAAACAATGGCCTTATCTTGTGATTTCAGTAAGTGATAGAGATGGTTGGTACAATAGCTTTAAATTAGACAAAAGTGAATTCAGATTACGCGAAGTATTTTTGAATTCATTTTTTCTAGGATTTCCTTTTTAGAGAGGTCGTCAACACATGCCGCAAATCCTCTCCCTTGGTTATTTCCATTGTGAAGTCATTTGCCTCAGGCCATTTGTGTTTTATCCTGACAAAGCCCTCGGAGTTCAGGTCACGGTTAATCATATTGAAACTAGTGACAAATCTTATGTATACGATGCCGTTGTGTCCTGGGTTGAAAATGTCAACTACGATAGATTTACTGCACGTATGATGGCGGCCGTTTACAACGAAAGACACGCAAATGCTAATGTGACAGTTGATTGGATGGTTTACCAAGGGACACCAGTGGGTGGAGTTGCTGATGAAGTGCGGTTGTCGCGATTGTGGACTGGAACGACTTGTAAATCTCTCAGTTTTCTCTCGGTCGGTAAAATGAATAATCTTATTATAAATGTTCTAAAAACGAAGAGAAGTTTCTCCGAAAAACTGGAGCCGTGCTCAGCTCGCAGTTACGACCTTGCATGATTCATCCATTCATTATATATGCCTAAAGAGATGAAGTCGTTTAACTTAAGTGTTTCAGAAGCCACAAATGTTTTCACACATAAATGCTATTGACTACAATAGTGTCGGCCTCATACCAAAATCTTCAAAAGAAAATGGCTGGCAAAAAAATTTCTCAGGCAAATTTCACCGTCACGAAAGACTCACGCGTTTGTTATCAACATTTCGAACGACATTATTACGAACGGGACCTTAGGTCCGAGATGCTTCGAACACCCGGGAAGTACAAGTTGGAGGAGGATGTTGTCCCAAAAATCCCGGGCTATTTATGGTGAAACACTCGATCGACCTTGGTATCAGTTATCAGGGGAATCAAATTCGCCAATAAAATATAAACAATTCTCCATAATTTGTTGCAGGAATATCTGTATCTTGTGTTTCAGTATGGATCTGCGTGTGAAGAGATAGCATTACCTTTTTGCCAGTTTTCTTCCTTCTGAAAGCCATTCAACTCTGGACAACTTCAAATAACCAGAAGCGAAAGAAAATAAATACCAAGAATTTATCTTATTCCTCTAAGGCTACCTAGAAGTAAATGATATTAAAATGACGATTTTACGCTTCAGTTTCTGTTCCTCTGAGAATTGCTACAAGGTAGCACTGTTGTTGCTTTTGTTGGTATTTTAACATGTAAAATTAAGACCACAAGAATATAAAAAGTAAGGAGGGTTGATTGCTCATTTATTGACAACAAAAGGCTTACACCGAGATTATTTGAAGTTTCTCTCTGTTATACCGCGAAAAGATTCGATCGAGACATTACATGCTCCTCATTAAAATGTTATTAGTTATGTACTTTTGAATGAAGTTTTGGACATATGACAAATTGAGAAAGCTTTTTGAATGGATTAAGTTCCATTTCTTAACCGCCACTCTCAGGGGAAAAATTCTGAAACAATAACACGAGTAAAAACGAGACTGCCGAGAGAAAACACTATGAATAGTTTTTATTTGTTTTTGTTTTTATTTGTTTCTTGGTTTGTTATTGATTAATTCTTGCCTCTATTGACAGTAATAATATCTTGATTACCATTACTGGTCTCCATAATGTTTTTTTCCTCTCGGTTGTGGGTTATGTTTCTTTCCTCTCATGGTGGGTTATGATGTTTCATTATTCTGTAAACTGATGTCTTGGATGTAGACCTTCTTAACATTAGTGTATCCAATGCCCTTTTCTTTCCACAAGGAGGAGACCTTAAATCATGATTACTTGAGATGTTCTTTTCTAACTTTTCGTATCGATACAAAGCTGTCAGAGCCTTCTTAAGCTGGTTATCCATACCTTCTCTAGAATTTTCTTATCGAACTTAATTCAAGATATACACAAATCTGAGCTAAGGAACAACACTACTTGGACTACTCAGATTTCATATATTTCAATGCCACTTTCATGGTTATTGCGAGGCTGGACATTCATTTTTCTTGGCAATTCACGTTGATACTTTCATTTACTTGCGAAGCTCGCTTAGCACCCGTTACTTCATCTGCAGTTGGGGTGACACCAGTGATCCTTCTTTTGAAGCGAGATCTAATCTGCATGAATAAGTTGATATCAAAACGATCTCAAGAACTGTACAACTCTATGTGCTTTGCATTTATACAGTCATAGAATTTAACTTCTTATTTCAAAGTGGAAGCCTTGCCAGGTAAAAATCTGAGCAAAAAATCTAAAGCTTATAAAGAGACTTTAAAATAAAATTTAATAACATACCTCTGAGTTTCTCACACAGTGAAGGAGGAATATTATGAAGCCCTGTTAAATGGCAATTTCAGAAATCACATTAACGCCTTTAGTAGATTCAAAGTGCTTCCATACAAGCTCCCTTAACCCTAAACCTCTTAGTATTAAATATTGCTGGGCAGCAAAAATGTCCAAACCTATACTGCTATTAATTATAGGTTCTCTACTTTGTCTCTGAATTACACTAAGTTTACCACCTGGTAAACTTGTAAGGAAGGGTTAGTACAACTTCTTGCTTTTACGCGGTACTTTTCACACGATTCAGGAATATCGAGAGGAATACAATTAGATGAAGAAAACTTTTGTCATCTCGGGTATTCGATTGTGAGGCCTTTAATGTCATGTCCTAAATCGACTTAGTCTCAATAAGCAAAATTGTGATCAGTGATGCAAAATAGATATGTGTTTTGTTATATTAAGGTTTGGTTTTTACTCCGGAAAACTCAGTTGCACTTTTTTATATAATTGTAAAGAGGGTCTTTGTTTTTATGAACAAATCTTAGAATCATGACCTGATTCCCTTTTTTGTGTCTTTTTCAACCCTTTAATTCCCATGAGTGACCAGGACAGAAATTCTTACAATATCAATACAAAATCAGGAAGACGAGTGACGAGAACCAAGAAAAGTATCAATAAGGGGATTAAAAGCTGATCTTATAACAAATTCTCGGAAGTAAAATCAGAAGAATTGTAGAAGAGACAGTAAGGAGAATTACTAATAATATCTTGGGAGTTAAAGGGTTCAACACTCTTTACTAAAGAACGCTGTAACTGTTAAAAGTTGATCAGCCACGTAGCGTGTGTTTTCCAAGTATGTCTTAATGGGATAATTCGAAAGTTGTTTTTATGTCAGGAGAGACAAATTCTTAGCAGACATGGGCTGAGTAAACTTGTACCCTGAAATGAGGTGCACTTTCAGCACCGACTTTTACCTTTGTCAAGATTCATTCTTAAATCAGAGGTGAATCCACCAACCGCCCGTTCACCTTCATACTGTATGAGCACGGATTTCATTCACTAAAAGGTGTATTTAGTTTACCTGAATGGAGTTGAACATTATGAAAATGTAGGCAAACGCTTTCTGCAGGGGCGACAGAAGACCAAATAGCCACGTGATCCCAAGCAAAGGAATCATCAACACGCATGCCCTGAAATCAAGTCTATAAAATCATGAAAAAAAGAGAAAATCAACTTGTTGTGAATTGGCATTATTCGTGTAACATAACAAAGTAAGAGGCTAAGGGCTTAGATGCATCTTCTACTGACGCCACAAAAATACTTACCTTATTTGTTCACTGATTTTGTCTTTTGCATGCTGCATGTTTGTCATCTCCTTGATAACTCGCACCAGTATCGATGTGTTTAACTGAGAACAGAAGAAAACGAGAGAAAACAAAAAACAATCTAACTATACAAAGGAAAAGAGAAGTTTGCACTTGAGCTAAGTTCTCCTAGTGGCCTCATTGGATGTTCGTCAAAAGTTGAACCCTTCCCTTCCTCGTCATTCCATCAGACATTTCCCAGGTTTCCTTGACCATTGTTTGGTAAATATCCATAAAGCTTGGAGGAGAGGGAGAGAAGCATTGTGAACGCAAAATGTTTCGCCTAACAACACAAAACAACAACCCAGGAGAGACTCGAGCCAGGACTACTCGACCTGAAAATCTTTCGCGGTAACCGCTGACGGGATCTTCCTACAATAGGGTCACTTCAAGCAAAATTTATATTTCATACATATTTCAGCTTTCGTTGGCAACTATTGATTAGAGTCTACTATTAGAGTCTAGATTAAAAAACCGGCGAGCGAAAAAAATGCTCACGATAACCGAAGGCAAAGCGTGAAAGAGGGGAACGAAAAAATTTTAAGAATTTAACCTACCAACTCGATCAGTACCACGAATACAACAAATATCCAGATCATGCCGTTAGAGGATGACATCCAGCAGCTGAATAAAAAATGAAGCATCCGAAACTTTGATAAATTATCAATTAATTAATAATTTTTTGCGCATGCATGTACGCAGTACCCTCCATATCGGGTTTGATGACTAGTAATAAAAGGCAACAAAGAAATAACAAAACAACAACAACAGCAGCCACAAACCAATCAATTAAACCAAAAAAACAAACAAACAAACAAACAAAGTACAACATAAAACGAGGATTCGTGACAGGGAAATCACACGAGGAAAAAATTATTCACTTCTTACAAATTTTCACTGATATAGCTTTTAATCCCTGGCCCGGTTCCTGCTGCAATGCCCAGCGATATGGAAACAACGACGACGGGTAGACCTGTGGATTCGAAATTCGAAGTAACAACAGAGTCAAATCATGATGTCTAAGATGATAATGGCGATGGTAATGTTCATGGTAATTAATGTCTTTCTTTTCAAAAGATTATCAAATAGAGAATGGGTTTTTAATTCATAGTTACCCCATGAAAATCCATGTGAAACCTTCATCTTGTCGTTGATATTGTAAACTTTTACAACAGACAGGTAGAAATAAACTCCCTCCATCAACATCCAGCAGAAAGCGGCCATTAGGAAATATTGCACAAAAGCTGCTACTGTAACACAGGCAGACTGCACAGGAATGAAAAAGTTGAGTTAAGATTTGGATTAAGGTCATAAAGATTTACTGAAAGAAATTCTTCTCTTCTTACCTTGTTCTCAACAGCACCACTTCCAGCTAGGAAGGTAATTTGACCTGCACCAAGTGAAGCGACTAGACTCACTCGAATCTGAGATAAAGGTCCCCTCATGTCTCTGATCAAAAATAAACAACTGATTTTATTCTACATCAGTTCAATTCTCATTTTATACAAAGTCTGATTATATTTTTATGATTCTACTTGGCTGCTTAAATAAATCTAAACTTTACACATTTAAACTGATATAATCTCTTGTTGGTCTACATGCTCAGCTTGCTTTGGAATTCTTGGGTGGAACTATGTCATGTACTTACGTAAGAACAGCATAACTGATGATTGTTAAAGTGATTCCAACCAGAGAAAAAGATAAGCCCACATATGTAAGAATTTCCAGCGCTGTTTCGTCAGTCTTAAAAATGAATGCAAAAACAGTGATTCAATACCGGTAACGGAAGAGGGCTACACACCATTTAACCCAATGCTGTGTAGTCTAAGTTCCTTCTGAAATCAATGCATGTATATGCTTATCAATATTCCTACCTTACTTATAAAGTTAATGCTGGTTCCCCGGTCAAACTGCATAAGAACTGCAAAGTGAGTCAAATGATTGCAGCTGCACTCGGTATAAAATTCGTTCCTCGATGTTAGGAGACACCCTTGTCCTGACCAACTAGAATGAGAGCAGAAAGATTTTAGAATCAGAAGGAAATAATGAAATTAGTTCATTAATACCAAATGTCTCGATAGATGGATGATCTTGAGATAAATAAGATACTGTTCGCAAGAAAAAGGAAGGAATCCACGTAACATGTGGTGTAATGGCACAGAAAGTTGAGATAATGAAGGTTGACTGATGATACAAAATTTTCTCTGATCTTTAGATTCCAAATGAATAAAACTAAAACCAAAAAAAACTGCCAGCTTTATAGACCGCTGAGCACACGGAAGCCTGAGAAGGAGAAAAAAAAGGAGTAAGAGGTGACCACACAATGTGATGTACCAGAAAATAGGACCTGAAAAAAAAGTTAGGACCGCAAGGGATTTGAACCCATTACCTCTGCGATACCGGTGCAGCGCTCTACCAACAATTTTCAACTAACAGTTCAGTAGTGTTCTTAGCTGCGAGGATCTCTTAATTTCCGTTCTTGATCGCAGTGCAAATATATGAATTTCATATATCTAAAATCATCATTCATCACTTGGATGGTTTATTTGGATCCAACACATTGACAAGCTCTCAGTTGGCTAGTTAGCTCAGTTGGTAGAGCGCTGCACCGGTATCGCAGAGGTCATGGGTTCAAATCCCATGGGGGCCTGAATTCTTTTCAGGTCCTATTTTCAACTACTAGTATAGTAGTGTTCGTAGCTGCTATGATATCTTAATTTTATTCAAAGCTGTTTACCTGTTTTTTGAAGTATTCCAAAACACGCAGCTTCTGTTTGGTGCATCCTAAAACCGTAAAGTACCGTTATTATTACCTAGTACAGCGACTCGATGGCTGATGTGGAGGTGAGAGTGCTCTCGCCGGAATTTTTCAGAGCCCTCCTTATCACTTTAGATACATGTAAATATTGTTTACAAAGGACCTTGACTTGATACGATGATAATGTTATTAATAATAATAGCAATAGAAATGATAATAGTAAAGATAATAGTGATGATGATAATATTTATAATGATAATAATGATAATGATAATAAGAAGAAGAAGAAGAAGAAGAATTAGAAGAAGAAGAAGAAGAAGAAGAAGAAGAAGAAAAGAAGAAACAAATTAGATCAAATCAAAACAAAAGATAAAGTTACGAATTCAGATGCAACTCTTTCTTGATGAATTGTAACTTACCGCTAGGTTTCGAAATCTCAACGTAACATTCTTCCTGAGAGTGTGGTTCTTCGGCCATATCGTTGCAGACAGGATATTACTGTTGATAGACAAACGAGAAAAAAAAAAAAAAAAAAAGAAAGAAAAATAATTTAACCAACAAACAGACCGACAAAATAAACAAAGAAAATTTAATAAAAAGACAGGAAAACAGAATCAAGACGAAAGAAACTAAAATAAACGAGAAACCCAAGTCGAGGTCGAGGAAACTTATGAACATGGCCTATAACGTAGGTTATTAGCACACCAAAGCAGATTTATTTGAGATGAAAGATACTAAATGTAATACTAAGTTTTAGCAAACCTGTTTGGCTGGCCTGTTTGGAATACCTCATGGAGATCTTTGTAAATGACACAAAGTACAACTGATCCTAAGATGTAATAATGAGAACAATTTTAATGCTAATTGCGAAAAAAGGACAAGTTATCACGGTTTAAAGACCCTGCAAGTTTACCGGTGTGTTTCATTGGCATGCCCAACTTTGTAATAAGAGTGAAATATTTCGAACAAAGGACACATAAACAGGTAAAAGAAAACGAAAGCAACTGGATTAAGATATCAGCTATTCGGTTTGAATGTTTGTTATAACTTGAAACCCAGTCCCCCTCTAACCAATAACAGTGATAATCGCAAGAATAATTTGAGTAATACGACAAAAATATATTATTTTCTATGCTTAAAAAAAAAACAAACAAAGAAAAGATATAGCTCTCTAACCGTTATCCAAGCCTGTAACAGGGACACTGACATAGTTTTCTCCTTTATCATCCTCAAATTGTACTCCAGTCTCATTTTTGTGGAAAATCTTCCTGACCAAAACATCTAAATTCAAAACCGCGACTTATATTAAGTTAGGGCCGAAATAAATGCAGATGCTTTCGTAGCAGTCTCAAGTCATCGTCCTCAAAAGTTTTAAGACTAAAATGCTGGAAACCATCACTTAGAAATATATTAACTGCAAGTAGTTTGCAAGGATCCTCAGTCAAAGGAGTGTTCTCTGTTCAGTTGTCAATGTCTCAGCGACTGCGCACCTACCCCTCCCGTTACCCAAAACAGTCAACTGATAACAAGTTAGGATTAAAGTTGGGTTAGAGGTGGAGTAGGTGCACATTTGCTTAGATACTGACATTGATTCCAAACATACCATTTAGTTTTGATTCAGAGTTGCACCGAATCACATTAACAGCAAAGGTGTAACGACCGCTACAAACGTAATTGACCTGGATCCGTGTGTGAGGTAAATAACTGAGTATTTCTACTGTAAAAGTTGGTGGAAGTCGAAAGTAGAAGTCAAAATCCCGACGGCATCAATTTCTGAGATCGTTAGACCCATAACAGTTCCGAAATGCATCGCACCATCTCAGTGAAGAATGATAACCCAAACCAACTGTGTACCAGATGTTGTTTGTTCCATTTTTCAGGTAATTGCAGGTATTGGAACTCTTTTTCCATAACGCGGTGTTCAAACATGGGGGCACTAAATATCAGAATAAAATGTTTTTTTAATGATTTTATAAGATTTTAAACATGAATCAATGATATATACACATAAATTCAAATAATAAACAAGTTTGGCACAAACCTTTTCCTGTTTTTCTCGATTGGCATTCTATGGAGGTAATCCTGATGGCGAATGTCTTCAAAAAGTAGTTTCTTCCGTATTTTGGTATACCGCAATACTTGAAGTAAACGTGTTTGAAGTGAGAGACGTCATTCACTCCTACCCCTGTACTTACATCGAAGAAAGATGAACGGAGTCTATAAAACTTTAAGGAGCAATAGCTTTTCCATTCGGTTGTTTGATGAAGGCATATTGAAAAGTAATCACACCACAACTGTAAACATTGAGCAAAGTCACGTTTCCGGTATCCCCCAGAACTTCTTATTTTACAGTCAGCTTTTAACCAATGTTGAGAAGTGGCGTTCTTGATTTGCTGGCAGTTACCTCGCTTTAGCTCTGCGATGTTAAGTGATTCATAAGAATAACAATATTTTCCTGTTTCAGAGAAAAAAACAAAAAAGGACCCCTTAGTCCAAATAATACACACCCAGTGATATAATCTTAAGAGGCAGATTATATTTTAGCAAAGGGACTTCGAAAAAGTAAGGTGAAAAAAATAAATAGTCTTTTTCTGAGCCTAGTGGCCCAGACAGCCTTTCCCTCCCCTGGATGAGACGCTACTTCATCACAAGGTAACCCCCAGAATCTCATCAATCTTCCCTGGAAATTTGCCAGTAACCATTTATACTCTCAGGGGGAGAGACACACTGTGAAAGTAACGCGCCCTACCAACGAACACAAGACAAGGTCTAGAACCCAGACCACTCGACACGGAATCCAGTGTTCTGAGTATCAAAGAGGAAGAAGAAAGAGCGAAGAAGCTCACAGCAGGCAATATTTAAATTGCCAGGACTAAAACAGTCTAGATGCTCTTCTAACTAAGACTGTCAAAATCATTTTTAGATTTTTAAGTTTCGAGGCTCTTGGAGAGTTTTTTTTTTTCGTTTTTTTTCCCAATATTTCACGATTTTGACACATTTTTAATCCACCATTAATTTCCTCGTGATTTCGTTGGCCACCTTACGTCACGAATGACCCCGCGTAGGTCGACATTTGCCCTACGATTATTTGCGTCGAAACAAAGCAAGGAGGAAAAAAATATCATCACATTTCTACTATTTTATATGGAAAAAAAACCAAACTTGATCCGTAGAGTCTAATGATAACGTTATTAAAAAGCTGGTCGCCAATAAGCAACACTGGCTTTTTAACTAGCGGTTTTTGCGCGATATGAGGATTAATTTTATTATATAAATAAACCCCTTTTTTCCTTGCCAGTAGGTCGGCTGTTATTTTATTCGGCTGAGAGATTGCCCTCCAAATTTCACCATTTCTCTTGAAGCTTTGCTTCCTGGCCAAGTATTCAGTTTATTTCACTTTCAAATCCGCGAACAATATCAATTGCGATACCCACTGCCCGAAGTGGGTCTAACTACTGAATAATTTTAAACTTCTTTAAATTTAGAAGCGTTCGGTCTTCCTCACCTCTTGAACGAAAAAAAAATGGCATTCGCAAAGAAGATACATTGCCAAATGGATCTTTTTTGAATAAACTAAATTCATGCAAAATGAATGTTAAGTTGAACAAAAAAAGCTAATTTTTTCCTGCTCCTGGCTTATACTCGGTTGACAGAGAACTAAAACGTATTCAAAATGTCTTTCAAGGCACGAAATAGAAAGCAAATACATTTCCCAGTATTGGTCATTTTCCTCTTCTTTCATATCGTCTGTCACTAAAACTGACTTACCTTGAGCTATATTCCGAACATTCCAAATAACTGCAAAAGAAAGGAAACACAACCGCGGCAAAACATGACAAAAGTAAACCATTCTTTTTAATAACACGGCAGTGTTGCACTCGAGTCGTTGAGGCATTGCTCAAGTGGAAAAGAACAGGTGGAATTTTAAGCAAACAAACGATTTGATCTGAATATTGGGCCACGGCCGAATTTATTGTTCAGTGCTACCTGTCACCCTGACATGTTTTTCGTCACAGTCAATATCGATTCCCTTCACGGTTAATTCTTGAGGTAAATAATTTGGTATGCTTGAGAGACTGTGGTCTTATTTCCTCAAACTGCAATCACAGAAACACATTTTGTTAACCTTTCCATATATTATCAGTAGAGTATTCGTTTCTGTTTGGACCTGTTATAACTAACGCATTTTTCCTGGTGTAAGAAAAATAATTAGGTTGAATAGGAGATATAAGCATGATAAAGCGATGGAAGAAAACCAATATTAAGGTGTATTAGAAAGCACGTTTTAAATTGGTATTAATACTGGCAGTTATATGAATAAGTTAGTTTAAACAGCTATTTTAATTTTTAATTAAACCTTCGCCTTGAGGTAAATAATTTTATCTCCTAAAATCACCAAGATAGAGCAGTCCATCAATTCCAACTGACCTGAAAGTTCAGTATTGGTTGAGTACTAAACGGAAACATTACCTTATCATAATGAAAAAAAAAATATGGGTAATATAAGGGGCATAATGCATATTTGATAATGAAAAGAATGGCATATACCATATATAATTTAAACGTAGTCGAAATTGGCTTTATATTCGTCTAAGCGTTTTACGTTAGTTTTGCAGAATTTATCAGACGATTTATGCAACAATAAACTTTTTACACTGTCAGTTAGAAACTCACTCTACGACCATTCTAATCCAAATGAATAATAGAGGACTACATTGTATTTTTATTACCTCATGTGCTATGAAAAATTTTAAAGAAATAATGATTAAAAAAAGCAAAATCTTTACCAAATCAAAATTAGTTGAAGCAAAAAGGCTTCTTGAGCTATTGTATAGAAAGGAATCATTTTGCCGTAAGCGGCAGCTATCAAGCGTTCCCTGTAACCAGTATATTTAAGATTATTAGCTTTGTTGTAGAGGAAAGGTCCAATCGTTTTATATGTCTTGGTTCTTTCTACACAGAATTCGAAAATCGTGGCGTTCAAGAATCATTTCGCGTCGTTACCGGGTTGGATGAATACCTTATGGCGGCTGATTTTCATTTGTTTTCACTCAATCATTACGCGACTGTATTGTTGTATTGATTCCGTGTATTCGTCCTTGGAAACTCGACATATTCAGCCAGCAATTATTCACAATTAGCCGGTTATTTACTTTTTGTTTCCACAATGCTGATAAATAAATGCTAAATGCTCATCACATTTTCCAGATTAATTGCATTTATGCGGTTTTATCCGGAGGTAAATCTGCAGTATTATGTTTACATCTAAATTGGCTTTCATTTGGTATGAAAGCAGCGACTCTTGGATCACGTAGCTTTTGATCGGTTGATTTTTATTGAAGTTTTCACCCTACGGAGAAAAATCTTAGAGCGGTGGAAATTTGGTTCAAATTACAACGTAGTTTTATATTTAGTCTGGTGAGAGAATTTTTTTCTTTTTTTTTTTTTTATTATTCTTAACTTTTATACACGAGTTTAAAAATCAGCCACTCAGTATCTATTTATGGTGCTCCTAGAAGCAGACGAAGGTTTCGCTCATCAGTTGTTAAATAAGAAGAGAAAAATTAATAAAGGCAATTCATAAAGATGCGGTAATATTTACAGGAGTTGATTTAAGTGCTTCGAGACGTCAACAGAATCCATAAGCAAAATCAATAACTACAGCTTCAGAAGTCTGTAAATAATTTAGTGAGATCAAAGAAAACCTTATCAGTTGAATTAAAGTTTTTTGTTAATATTTAGATGAATGGAATTTAGCTCTTTTGAACTACTTCTGACCTTGTACACAATTTTAAATCTACCACAAAAATTAGAGCAAAATCAAATGATAATTATTTTGGATTAAAGAAGTTTTTTTACACTGTCAAATCATAAGTGCATGGCTTATTCAAATTTCTTACTTAAGTGTTATCAGCCACCCCAATGGAGACTCCATTGGGCGATTGCCCCTCGCCCGATAGCATTGTTATCATCCTGGGCCCGGTTGTATAAAGGTTGGATAACACTATCCAAAGGATTAATCGCTATCAAGCGGATAAGTGATCGCAAAACTTATGGCATTATCCACCGGAAAGAGATTTATTTAGCGGATAGTGTTATCCGACCTTCGCACAACAAGTGCCTGATGCATATCAGCCGTGCTAAAATTATTCTCGCTCATAAGCCATTGGACCGAGCCCCGTTAACCCATAATGTTTTGTATTAATCTAATTATGATCAAATAAAAAGGAAGTACACTTCAGGTATGTAAAGTAGAGAGTGATGCCATACTCTCGAGAAAGTGAAAAAAGAAAAGAAAAACAAACACCCAAATAAGCAGGATATTCATTCTGTTTCTTGCCTTTAGCTCTCAGGCCAGGTCTTTGTTTATTATTACTGGTTTTTTTTTTTTGCCTTTTTTCACTTAGGAAGTGAAAATAGATTGCATCAAGAAGTGAGGTGCATTTATTCTAACAATCTACGCAATGTGATAATCCTTTATTCAGAGAGCGAAACACACGGCTCGAGACTCACGTTTTACGCATATGATACGCCACACACCTCACGATAGACTCAGCACGCATGACGCATGACGCACGTTTTTTAGTGTTTCTTGTTTTACGTGAAGAATCATAATAGATAATTACTATTTCCGCGACGAGCTGACTAACAAACTTGTAAACTCTATCTCTTAGACTCTGCCATTCCATTAGGCTCTATGGCTTGGCGCTTGTTGATTTTGAATCTGGAATAAACTAGTTGGCTGCATTTGAATTTTTGTTTCTTTTTTGTTTTACTCCATCGGCATCACTTTTGGCTGGTTTCTCTCTTCCGTGGCAGGGTAAATCATGCCAATTCTTTGTTGCAGTCGATCTCGAATCTGCAGGTGAAGAAAAATAGAAAAATCAAGCAAATAATTGATTATAATAAATTCCCTTGGCAGATAACCCTGTTCATGCATGTAGTGTTCAAGAATGAAGTTTACGAGAGGTACCATTAATACATCGCATCATAATGATAATTAGCAGGTAATTTAGTCTTAAAAACTGAGTTGAAAACGCAAATTAGCCACCGTAAATGGTAAAAAAGCTGACGTTTCGAGTTTGCTACACTCTCCCACCGACGCAGCACCACAGTTTCTTTAGAAACTTATCCCTTTATTCATAATGATAATTAAGTTGATAGATTAATGATGATAACAAAACCAAGAGCAGTTAAATTCGGTCTGTAATCATACGAGTTATCAACAAAATCGGATCCGGACGAACGCGAAGCGGGATATGGACACTCGTATACAGAAGGCAGTAGTAATATACTTACTCAGCTACAATAAGAGATATTTTTTTTGGTAGCTTAGTTTTTCATTTCATGGATTCATGTATAGGGAAATATTGCATCATTTCTTGGAAAATCTCACTTGAATGTTCCCAACGCAGTGCAGATACATTTTTTTTGCTACCTTAGTTTTTTTCGGTCAAATACACGACCTTTATACATTATACACTAAGACTACCTTGTTTAGATAATTATCTTAATGACGTGGATTCATTTATAGAGAAATATTGCATCATTTCTTGGAAAATCTCAGCTGACTGTTCCTAACGCAATGAAGAAGAAAAATCAAGAAACCCTAATAAAGAAGAACGAACCTTAAATTATACGTCGTCATTTGGGAATATAACGCACCGATCAAAAGCTGAAATTTTTTATGTGATCGTGCTCTTCGGGATATACTTAAAAAACATTTATTATTACCCGCAAGGAATCAAAAGGTTGGGAAACTAACAAGCACAATTTTCAGTAAATAGCGAAAGTTTTGCTCAAGCCCAACCTTAGCCGTTGTCCCTAACACTTTCTCTCTCTTGCCAGGGATGGGTGATGGCTAAATGCCACGGAGACATTAGGAAAAAAACAAACAATAAAAAAAATAACAACAACAACAAAACATAACAAAACAGAAAAAAACAAACAAACAAAAAAATAACAAATGGATGATTGTCTCTACCATATGAGCGTTTAATGCACATAACGATATTCGTTAATCATGTCAGAGAAACAAGTATGAGCAATACACAAGATCTTCTTGGTCTGAATTGTGCCAACTTTACAAGCTTCAAGAAAACATGAATTGCAAAAATTTAAAAATGTAACATAAACAAACATAGCTACACAATGGTTTCAAACCTGAGTAGAGTTAAGGATGATAAAAATGTAGGTGAATGCTCTAGGCACTGGTGACAAAAGGCCAAACAACCAAGTGAATCCCAGAAGAGGAAGCAAAATAACACATGTCCTTATACCAAGTCTGAAAGTAGGAAGGAAATATGAAATGAGCCTATAAGAAAGCTTGTTTAACTAGATCAATTTTATTAACCGGTCGCTGTGTTTAGCTAGATACGTAGTTTCTTCACATTAAGCCTTAGCTGTGTGATTTGTTTTGTTAACTTCCAAAGTGGCTGTCTCCAACCAAGAGCATAACTGGGTATTGACAAACTGTCAGAGAAAACTGAGAAAACGCTAAGAGCTTACTTGAGATGGAAAGTTGACTCAAGGAAAGTTGCAATTTACTTAATACTACAAAATCCCTTTAAAATCTCGGCCGTGTGAGCCACTATGCTCGAGAGTAGACATTACCTGGTTTAATAAGTGAATTCAAAATCGCATGCTACATTATTCCTAAAGAAAGATGTTTTAATAGAAATTTGATTTTGATAGACCTCGCTTACCGTGGAGTGACAGAACGAAAAACATCTTTCTTTATTTCTTTACCGAGCTCAAAACTTACCATCTCTCTAATTCCTATCTACATACATTATTCTTGGTTAACAACGTTGCTCACCGTACGTGTTGAATAGTTCCCCTTTTTTGCTGCATTTTGGTCATTTCTCTGATGACTCGCACAAGAATCAGTATGTTCAGCTTAAAATGAAAACATCTCAATGACTGACAACGAACGAATTGGTGGGATACAGATAGGTAGAAAGAGGAACACAAGCAAACACTAGGACACAAACATGCAGAATGACAGCCCATAGTAAATAGTGCTCAGTAGAAAAACAACGATGATAAATTGTAGTCCATTGATTGTAGTAGAGAACACTCCTTATCAAGTATGGTTTTACTTACCACTTCAACTATTATCACAAACGCAATAAAAATCCAAATAAGATTGTTTGCAGAAGACATCCAGCAGCTATTCAAAAAAATGAAAATGTCTTATAAAAAACCACAATTGGAGAGAAAATGGCAAAGGAATTTCAGGGTTTTTTTATATCTCTAAAGATTTCTCATTAACTGTTCATCGTCGACAAAGCTCTTGATTCCGTCTTTTCCTGCAGCGATACTCAAAGAAATAATGACCATTACTGCAGGAAAAACTGCAAGAGAAAAACAATAAGTAACTCGGAGTTGTGACAAGATACAACTGCAGACACTGAACACAGAGATGTGAGTATTGCTACTGAAACTTACCCCATGAAAAAGCATGATAGATAGCCATCCGGTTTTTAATGTTGTAAACTTTCACAATAAACAAGTAAAGGTAAATTCCCTCCACCATCATCCAACAAAAAGCGGCCGTAAAAAAGTATTGCATCAGAGCCGCCATAGCGACACAGGTAGACTAAAGAATTGCCGATACAAAAACGCAGTTAAGAGCTTTGTGCTGCAATGGCAATAAACATCCGTGTTTGTCACTATATCGAGTAATTCAGGAAGTCCAGATTATGAGAAAATCATGATTGAAAGTGAGTGCCCGCCGAATGCTTGCCACCCGTTAGGAGAGTCGTGAAAGTGCTTCGCTATATTTTGTTATAGAACTGCAGGTCAGGGAACCATGATGAGTAATTTCTTGATCTCATGTAATAGATGACATCAGGACTAGCAAATATGAAAATGGTTGCATTATGAAATTGCTGCGTGGTTACACAGTTGTGCCGATTTTGAAGCATTCGTGGTTTCAGCCCGCTAAATTTGACAAGGCCGTCCATTGTATAAGTAGCAGAATATCTAGAATTGTGGCCAAACAACAACTGGATGATGATCATGATGAAAACAATGATAGAATGTAAAGAAGTGAACGAAAGAGGAGATGAGACATGAGTCCATCAGCCATATTATTTCTAAAAAAAAAGTCTTGCACCGCATAAATAGCGCATTGTCGTCTTTAGCAAACAGATCTTACGAATTCTTTTCATCAATGTTCTCATATTTAGCATCGTAAAACAAAAGATCATTTTTTTTTTGCCAAAAAATTATAATGGGTAAGTAAATGCTTGGTTAGTTAAGTATAAAAGAGCACAAACCGTGATTGTTGATTTGTTAATTCCAGCAAGAAAAATGACTTGCCCAGCTCCAAGAGATCCAGTCAGACTCAGTCTTATTTGAGAGAGAGGTTGGTGCATATCACTGTAACAAGAAAAAGCGCTCAACGACGGAATAAGTTATCACTTAAATAATTATTAGGAAACATTGAAAAACAGCCCCTAATTTAAGTGGTGTTACACTTGTCTGTATTTTGACTTACCTCAGGATAATGTAGGAGAACACAGTAATTGTTATTCCAATGAGGGAGAGAGCTAAGCCCACGTACGTAAGATTGTTCAATGTTTTTTTATGTGTTCCTGTTATCTGCTTTGCATGTGAATAGAATACGAAAAAACAAACCAAAAAACAGCAATAACAAATAAAAAAGTTATAATGAAAGAAAATAAAAAAGTACTATTTAAAAGTTGCATGAACGTAGTAGACACGAGAGACGCTCTCTCTTTGAACTCGATCACTGAAAGATTAAGTTCGTTTAGTTCTTAATTTTGCAAAGCAGAGCTTGTTTCAAAGTAGTTATCAGATAAACATCATTCTCTTAGTGTTATGACTTGAAAAGATGTCCAAACATTTTGAAAGTATGCGTCATTACTGGTGTTCTTTGCCTTTGTTACAGATACAGCCGAGTGTTTCGTTAATTAGATTATGAAATTATGAGATCGAAAACATAGCAACAAACAAACAAACAAACAAACAAAAAACAAGTTAATATGTTTTCACATTATCATTACCGTTTGAGTACCATCGTACTCGAATAAAACCGCGAAGTGAGTCAAATGATTACAACTACACTCTGTTTCTTCTGAATTGCTCTCTAACGTTACCACATGGCAGCCCTCCCCAGACCAGCCGTCTGGACTGAAAAAGGTATGGTGAATGATCAATGCTGATTAACAAAAGAAGAGCTAAATATTCGATAGAACAAACCTGTTCTGTTCCGCTCTAGGATGGTCAGCCAATGAGAGTTAGGGTTAAAAATTTACTTTCAGCAGGTTTGATAAATTTTAAGTTTATAAAGGAAAGAGTTAAAACTTCATTTGGACTGTTACCTCTCTTCATTAAATTCATTCCAAAACACACACTGCCTTTTAGTATCAGTAGCCTGAAAAAGATAGCATATGGAAGTGAAAAGAGAATGTTTTATATGCGTATACAAAACCATTATTGATTGAAAAATAACAATAAAATACAGTTAAAAAAAAAACTTGATATTTCTGAATCTCATGATGACATTCTATTCCAATTGTTTCGGCATTGGATCCATCATCGTTGCTATTAGTTTTGAGTTAAGGCTCCTAAGTGCGAAGTAATTGTGAGGGTAAATTTACTTTGAAATGACTCGTTTGGAGTTCATATTTGCATCAAATGGTTCAATTATCGTACCTTGTATTGTTGTCGATTCGAGTTGGTTTGAAGAGCGCATGTAGATCTGTGTATATGATACCCACCAGCAATGAACCTTAGTTAGAAGAAAAAGGAAAAACTCGGTTCAGTATTTATCTTTAATTTTTTAAACTTACTAATTCCAGTGAAACAAAATTTCGACTTTTTGTGGTTCCACGAGGTAGAAATCTTGATTATTTCCGTGTGAAGCTCTCTGGAGAAGCAGAACTATTCACAAAATAATAAAAAAAATTAGATTGTGTTCATGAAATGTTACCTAGATTAGACAAACAAAGATACATCTAAGGTTAACATAGCTAGTGTTTCGTAAACCCTGTAGATTTGTGCCATTGATTTACTGAGATGATGTTGCACATACTTGAGAACAAAATCCTCAAAAGCCTTTGCAGTTTCAGATATCGATTTCACACGCTCCTCCCTTTTTTTTTAATTCACTTGCGTTTCAAGGTTGTGAATTCTCCTATACTCTTCGATAGTGTCTTGGAACAAATTGACTGCCTCCTAACAGTGAGAATGGAAGCAAGGGAATGAATAAATTAAGGAAAGTATCAGTGGCGGATTCACAGATAGATGAGTAGGTGTTGAAACGGTCACTCTTTTATTTTTATTTGTCTTCCAAAACTACTGAGAGAGTCAGTAAAGAATGTTCAACTAACCTTCAAGCTGCTATTTTGCTGGACATCTACTTTGTTTAAGGTAGAAACAAAATCCTTAGCCTACCATCAAGAAAACTGATGTTAAGCACGTGATCTTAATCTAATAACACCTTTGTTTCCTTTTGCAGAAATAACTGAAATTATACTCTCGCAATACATACTGAAGTTAAGCCCATGATCTTAATTTAATAACAGTTTGTTTCCTTTTGTGGAAATGCTCTCTTGATACAGCTCGTAAAAGGTTAATTCATATTACTATTAGTTTATTTATTAAACGCGCCGTCGAATTTAGATATTTATCTACAGGGCTAAGTCTTTTAGACCCAAAGGGAAAATAGAGTTTTATACAGATGAAACATTTTTAATCCTTCAGCTTTCAAATAAGATTTATGTATAGGTTTAAACCAAAAATATCAAAAACGACAAAAATGAAATTAAAAAAGGCATAAAAAAGGAAAAAAATTAAAAGACATAAACAATTAATAAATAATTTAATAATGAAGTGTGTACCAATTTTTCTGTCTTAGAGCTGATCTTTGGTGCCTCTGGTGTAACTGCCGTGGATGAATCTGATGACTTATCAAAACCTGTTTATAAAATGCCAGCAGAAGCAAATAGTTTGAATTCATTTAGAGGCTACCCTTAGACAGCAGCCATAGAATATCAATAGGCATGCAGAAATAGGTGAGCTACGTTACTTACTCTCTGTGGTCTTAACTAGAATATGAGAAGTTGTAGAACCTTGGATAAATTCTCCTTGAGGAGTAGTGACATCAGTTGCTACAGCTTATTTGGTAGATCCATCAGTTGAAGAGGCCTCGGTTTTCGCCGCCTGTGTAGTAGGCTGATATAGGATACAAACATTTAATTTGGCACTCTTTTGCGTTGCATATTTGCCTGCAGCTTGTTCCAATGCACGTAAGACGGCATGAACTCTGAGCATTGCAAAACTGTGTACAACTTCGCCCACTGCAAATTAGATTACAAGCGCCTGAATTGCAATTCTGTTGACATGTCTGTCCACTGCATGTCAAATTGCAAAACTTGGCAGCTCTGGAAGCAGGTGCCTTTGTCTTTTTGAACACAATTCTGGTTGCATCTGTTTTTTTCTTCGTAGTCACATGTCATGCTTTTTACATTCGTAGCTCTTATGACAATTACTGCAATAAAGAAGTGAGATAAAGTTAACAGATAAAAACTGATTAAAAAATCGTTTCCAACGTATTTTGATCTAATATTAGACTTGCTGATTATTTATTTGGAATCCCTCGGTACCAAAAATAAGTATTTTCTTCGGGTACTTGCAGCTTGCAGGTTAGTTGAACATTCTTTACTGGCTCTCGGTAGTTTTGGTAATATTACTGCGAGGATCGCTTTCATATTCATATCATATTATTGTCTATCAACTTTTGCGGCAATCAACTGATAAAAGTAAAGATGAGATACGTAAGACGCGCACGAGACGGTCAAACAACGAGTCCCGCTATTAGTGCAATAGTTTATCAGACCGATTTTCGCTTTTATTGGCCTCACTCCAGATCAAAGTTACAATTCCTGTACTTATATCAATATCCAAAATTTTACCTATCGGATTTGTAATACAGCATTATTTTACGTGCCCATTCTAGGATCCATTTTAATATGATTTCCTAATATGTTTTGTGGCTCAAGGGTTTCTAGAAGTCAAGTGCGAAAAGAGCGTTTAAGAATACATATTTTAAAGCAAATGGGGTAACCCACCAAGCACATAAAATGCTAAACTTCCGTTTCTATTCCCTTGTAGAGTAAATCAATCCAGATGGCGAGGATCCGAAATTAAGAGAACAGATGATGAAATGAGCAATGTTAAAGGGCCAAGCTCAACCAGGATGCATTGCAGGGGTTGTGGCCATCTTCAGTATTTTCTGTATTATTCGCCTGAGCCTTTGCATTCGTGATCAAGAACCGGCTCTTTTAAACCTCAAAAAGTGTCTTTAATTGTCTATTATCTATTTGCTACGAAAATAAGGAATTTTGGAGACAAGTCAAACAGCACTTGAGCACTTGGGAGACCAACAGACGGAGAAACGTAAACAATCGATTGCAAGCCTAATACCATGTAAGTTTTTGAGTGACATTTCTCTCCCAGTGAGATCAAATTTAGCAATACATTTATGTAAAATTCCATCTTGGTATCCTATAATCTTTAAGCGTATTTTGAACCACTTTATGCTTTGATTAAATTTGAAGCGTGACGAATTTAATTATAGAGAGACGTCACACTTCTCTTTCAACGAATCCTTTCTTTGCACCTGAGGTATGATACGAATAAACATTTAAGTATTGAAAGATCTTCGTCTCTCTGTGATGCGTTAGAAGTCAACTGTCGATTCCCTGATAAACATCCTGTTTCCGTGCACTTTTGCGTCCAAGAATATAAATTCTGATTCTGATATTTCAAGCGTGGATAATTTTCGTATCGTGGTACAATGTACAGAATGTAGCTGTTTATTCGCATTAAAAATTTTACCACTTTGTTTTTGGTTCTGTTCCACAGACGAAAAAAATCGTTATCATACCTCTTTCTAAGTAGGGGTTTAGTTTACCTCCCTCTGTGTAATTATTATTTGTTTTTATTTCTTTTCTCTACTTTCTTTTGCCACAGCAAAAATTTGGACTTACACTGTGCGAAAATATGCTTAACAGCTAAGATGATTTTACGGAAGCAAACAGGCCTTAATAACAAACACAACTTTATTGCACGAAACTCACAAACACTACTTAAAGCACTTTGTTAATAAGCTTTCACATTAGAATTACAATCAAAGGCAAATTTGCGGAGAAATTGAATCTATTAAAATTGATAGGCGAATACTACTTCACTATTACGTAATTAAACAATTTAGAAAAAAAAATTTAAATGTCTAGTACGCAATAATACCATGACCTCACTTTTTCTTTGGGCAAAGCTTAAAATACTGAAAGGCGAATGAATTCTGGATCAAGACGGATTTAGAAACACGCAACACACAAACAATCCTTTATATTCACCATACACTACAGAAAATAACCGAGGCCCCTAAAAAAATAGCGAGAAATGGAATCTTTCAAAACTGGCCAAAAAATTTGTGGGAACTATTCCATGTACTGAAATAAGAAAAGAACGGAAGTTAGCACATCGTGATTGCAATGAATCGAAAATTGTAAAGGATTTAATAGTCTTAAGGTCTAATCAGCCGTGAAGACCAAAAATTCAAGCTATACCACGTACAATATTAATCCTAAATTTCTTTTTTTCTATTTTAGACATATTCAAATCCCGAAAGATCTGTATAAGAACACTTCCAATTCGCACGAGCTTGTCCCTTGCTCTTTAAGAGAATCTACCTTTATGAAAACATTGCGAATCATTTCGTCCCATTTCTAAAGAGTGATCAGTTACCGTAAATCTTTTGGTAAAGAATATCAAGGGTGCCCCTTACTCTTCACAGGTGGGGCAGTAAAGCAGGAGGAGGGGGATGATCTGTTTATGTCCATATGTCACGCAAACTTTATCAATATTAGGTTAAGAGAAAGGACTGACAAATATAAGTGAAAGTACCATGAATCCCGCCAATTGATCAAAATTAAATGGGTAAGGCTTTTAAGTCTTTATTGCTTCCCCCCCCCCCTCCCCCTCTCCCAAGTTGCTAAAACCGTGCTGGTTATCACTTTTTTTTAAGTATTTCGTAACTCGACTTGCCCTCACGCGATGTACAGATCTCTGCGGGTGAAGATGTTTGAAATTGATCCTCCTGGGAGGTTTTAATTTGCAGCAGGCAAATGCACTGCTCATTTTGAGCAAGATGTCGCGCAAGTGCCAACACTCAGTCGGTTTGCTTTATGCTTTTTTTGTTGTCATCTTCGTTTCTCCAGCAAGAGGAGGTATGTCGATACGGGTTTCCTTTATATGGTCATAAAATGGCTGAAAGGGATTATTGACGTGAAACATCTATTTTATACTGATAACAACGTGGACTAGAAAGAAAATAAATAAAGATAGAAACGGGGGGGGGGTACTTAGATGCAATAGAACAATTTACCGGATCGCAAAATAGAGTGTGCATCATAAGTTCTGGACAACTGCAAACAAGAATAACTAGTATTTCAATGCGTCTTTATTTATTTCTTAAGAGCTCTTGGTCTCAAGGCCGAAAAGGAAAACATTACTACTACCACACCAGGTCTGTTCGCATGCAAGAAGATCTCCTTTCAGTATCATTTCTATGGCGGAAAGCAAGTAAAAGTCTTTGCCTCCGTTGGCCATACAAAGAAGAGCCATGTCCTCGTAATGGTGGCGCGATCTGGGTTGACGATGTCATTGAAAGTGGATTCACAGCATGCGTTGAAGACAGCTCGAACGGTACTAAGGAAGTGAACTGGATTGCTGTTCGGACCGCACCGTCGGGATCGCAAATAAGCACCAAATTGCTGAGCTCTTGGACAACTGGGACGGAGTGTGAGAGGATGGATTTCCAACAGGTAGAGTTGTGTTAATCAACGATTGATTAAACAAGCGTGCTTTCGAAAACAAAGGCACTTGACCTTCCATTAAACTCGCAGTATGCAATGTTATTAAATATATTAACTCAATTTACAATTTCTTATCTTTAATATCATTATTTTTATCGTAATTATGATTATTATTACCGCTTGTCGTGATGTTTCCTGCAAATATTTAGATATGGTTTGATTTATTTCCCTTTGAACTTCTCGCCCTTAAGTCTGTCGGCAAGGCCTTAAAAATGTGTAACGGATCCTCTGGTGTTTCAGCGTTGTATTTTCATATTGTGGGCTCACCCAAATCTTATAGTGGCACAAAGAAACCAACATCCTACACACCCATCCATCACCTCCTTACCCTGACGAGAAACGATGATCGGTTCCTGGTTCTTGTATGTTTGTCTTTATGTTCCTTTCATTAGTAAAGTTTTCACTAAATAGTTAATCGTTATATACCGCCAAATTTATTTGTGTACCTAATAAATATTAGTTGCACCAAAATTGATTTATACGGTTCAGGCCTGATTACCGGTTAAATGATCAATCAGTATATCATATACTCGTGTTCTCGGGCAACTTGATTCTAAGACAAATAATTTTTCCATAGAATAACAATGATGCCAGAAATGTTTCGTTAAATATCATTAATCAAGCTAAGTCTGTGATTTAGAAAATTACTTAACAGCTGGACGAAGAAAAAAGCATAAATACAAATTGAATTAATTTGAATCAGCTACAGTCTAAGCAACATAAGTGAAGCTGTTTACAAATTCATATAGTATTTTCCCATTTTATAGGCAAGAGAAAAGTTCAAGGTCCACTGATTACTCTCGATCCTGCGCAGGAATCCTAGTATCATTGTGACTTTGACGGGCTTGAGAGTTTCCTCTACTGTCACCTGGCCTTTGATTAAATGCATCTGGAAGGAGTTTTTGGACTCTTCTTTTGAAACGCCCCCTTATCTAGATACGAATAAGGTCAAATTAGGGGCACTTATTATTTGTAACCAGTTTTCTTGATATGAATTACAGAGACTCAAAATTTATATTTACCTCACTATTTCCCAAGCAGTGAAAGAAGAAAATGAATAATCCCTTTAAAGAAATAAAATATGACTTTATTGGTTGATAAATAAACAAATAGGCAAATATATGCAGAAAACAAGTAGCTTTACCCTTTTTGTCTGCTTTGTTTTTTTTTTCTGTCGTGAATGTAGGGCTGTGTTTTCTAGAACAACTCCGCTGGAGATCTCCTTTCCTTATCATCTATGATCGATTACTTATTTGAGGCTTATTTTTCCGAAAACAACTCTATCCGTCAGAAGTAATCGATTCATGGTGACTTAGGCAGAGCTTTGGAGATAAAAATGCAATTTCAAAAGGAAGGTTTAAATGGTCTTGAGTCGGCTTTTATTCGGAGAGTCACGGGTCTGGCGTCTAAAAGAAAATCTGAATTATCTTTCGATATGGAGACGCTTTTCAGTATTTCTGACACGCATCACGCCGTAAGTACGCCCTTATTTCTACCCATGAGCAAACGGTTGTTGATGACTTTACCTGAGTGGAATTAAGGATTACAAAAATGTAGGAGAAGGCGATGTGTAACGGCGCAAGGAAGCCAATCAGCCACGTAACACCCAACAATGGAGCTAACACCACGCATGCACGGATACCAAGCCTGGAAGATGAATATTCGCCATGAAAACACGAGCTTTTTATCTGAATTCTGGATCTTTTTCCCCTCCAGTAGAAGTAAAGAAAGATTGAAAACTCTTGGCTTAAATTAAACGCAATGAATAGCCAAGATATAACGTTTGGAGTGACATACCAACAAGTTGGAAGGTCCTTCATCGAAAACAAACTATCCTTTATGTGCCAGGGCGTCTTTTAAAGCACGTCCTTTTGAAGTCTAAGCTTTCCACCAAAAACAAAGAAACAAACAAAAATATTGACATTATGTACCCCATTTAGGGGAGAAGCAATTCTTATCATCCCACCTGATCTGCTCAGTCTGGCTATCTTTCACCTGTTGGATTGTTGTCACTTCCTTGATAACTCGCACGAGGATCATCACGTTAATCTTCAGGTATTAAAAAGGAAAACAAAAGAAGAGAGAGAACATGAAAAGACAAAAATGAAATATAACACAAGCTTCTGTTGAAAGTTTTTCTAGATGACTTTCAAAGGCTCATCACGAGAATAGAAACGATTGAAAAAACGTTTTCTAATCAACGTTGAAATAAATATGTTTAGATGACTAAACTCCTATCTGTAAAACTTCAATATGTTGCCACTTACAATTGCGATCAATCCAACAAAGGAAACAAATATCCAAATGATATTGTTAGAGGAAGACATCCAGCAGCTTAGAAAAATAAAAGGCACAGGGGAACAAACTTTTAATTTTTAGACTTTAAGAGCAGCATTTAAGTGGGTTTCGTGGCAGAAGGTCAAATCAAAACCCATTCTTAATGCAGTATGTTGCCTTTTTATTACTTTTCAAAATTACGAAGAGACGTCATGTTGTAAAGTAGCTTATAAATTCTTACTCTCCTATAATAATACATAGAGAAATCCCCAGTCTGAAAGAAGGGGGTGCCTTGTGGGTAACAAGTCCTTGCACTCCCTGGAGTCCTGGTTTAAAAAATTTAGGAGTCAGGGAAAGGGGAAGGTGACACGAGGGCACCAAAGTCCTTCCCCCGTCCGCCGTTTTTTTTTTTTTTTTTTTTCTTTTTTCTGTCCAGGTTCATGCTTTCAGGCTTCCACCATTTTGTATACAGTCTATAAAATAAACAAACTTTCAAACTTACCTTTCATCATTAACAAAAGTTTCGATTCCATCATTTCCTGTAGCGATACCCAGACATACAACAACTATGATTGCAGGCAGTCCTAAAGAAAGTAATAACGAAAATAGGTTATAACGCGATTATGTAAATTTCCAATCTGTATTTTATGTTGTTAGTCATGAAACCTTTTGATTGTGAATATGAAATTACTAATAAACCGTGAATTACAAAAGCTGAGTGATTTCAGTCAACTACATCTGCAAGCATGTTTAGGTCTAGTGAGCACCAGAAATATTTTAAGATTGACTAAGGTACACCTCAAGACGATCCAACGGTTTTCAAAAACTGCGCATGTTCATTTGACGAATTAAAAAATGAAGCCATTTTAAGAAAGTTTATTCGTATCGGTTTAAGCCAATCACAATCAAGATATTTTGTCGAGTACATTTTTTAAGACCTATCCCGTTTTTTAACATATTCCTCACCCCAACAAAAGCCATGATAGCGATACATTTTGTCGGTAATGTTGTAAACCTTTACAACAAATAAATAGATATAAATCCCCTCGACAAGCATCCAGCAAAAACCGGCCATCAGGAAATACTGCATAAGAGCTGCCACAGCTACACAGGCAGCCTGCAAGGAAAAGGTTATCCGTAAAAATGTAATAATTCGCCTGTCAAATAGTATTTGTCAAAACAGTAATCCAAAAAACAGAAAGAAACAAAACCAAACAAAACAGAACGAAAATTGTAAGAAAACAGACAAAAATTGCAACATATAAAGAGAATATGCCAACAAAAAAAAGAGCAAAAATATCCAAGCAAAAAGAATCATTCTATGGATCAGTCAGTATTTAAATCAATAAGAAGCTAGATCTATTAAAAAAACAAGCAAACAAACAAATAAACTAACAAATCAGAAGAACAGCAGCATCAACTAAGCAACACGAAAATAGGAGTTCAAAGAGTCACATGGTTTCCCGTGGAGTCAATTCCAGCGAAAAAGATTATATGTCCTGCTCCAATGCAGTAAGTCAGACTAACCCGTATGTGACACAAAGCTGAATTTCTGTCTCTGCAAACAAGCCAATAAATAGTAACGAAATGAAATTCATTTAGCAGTCAGAAAAAAAAAACAAAGCTAAGGTCAATGAATGGCAAAGGAAACCATCTAAAAGATAATTGTAAATCATCCACCAAATGGAGGAATAAATACGCTGACATAATACATGTTTACATTAATTGATTAGTGAATAACGAATGGATAAAAGAATAGTGACTTAAAAGTTTCCATTTTACGGTCACGTTCATTTGAAGCAATTTCCACTCCTTGGCGAAATATCATTTTTAAAGAAAGATCATCTCAGAACGTTTGATTTCTTTTCCAGGTATGAGCAGTCCGTTTTGACATCGATGTAGAACTGATCTAATTCCATTCTTCTAAATATAGTTAATCTCCTACAATTCAGTAATATAGCAGTGTTAGTCAAATGTACTAACGTAAGCTGAAGATAGCTGATAACCGTGAGTATAACTCCAGTGAGAGATAAGGCCATCCCTACTCGAGTGAGGAGTGTCAGAATTTTGTCATGCTCATCTGACGAACGAGTTTTATCCTGATTGAAAAACTGTAAACGTCATAATTATTTTATTTGTATTAAAGGAAATGTACATTTTAATGAACATAAATGAATGCGATACTTTTCATGCCTCTCTGTACCTTTTCAGATCTATATGACATTATTTTGTAGTAAAAAATAATATCCACCTTCCTGTCATCAGCATCGTCGATGAAATCCATGAGTACAGCGAAGTGAGTGAGATGATTGCAAACGCATTCCGTATGGTGATCGGATATCATCTTTGTTTGACATCCTTTACTTGACCAACACCCAAAGCTTTAAAAAAGAGTGTAATAAGGAGAAAGGAGTCAAAGTAGCTAATTGGATTGGAAACGCCTTCCTCCCTCCACCTGAGTAGACTTCAATTCACTCCACTAAATGTTAAGAAATATTTCAGTTACTTTTATATTCCACTCAGATAGTTTTAGCCCGGATGAAAAACTGGAAGAATTCACGCCACAGTGGTGCTTAGTTTTCTTCAGAGAAGCTCTAGAATACACATGTTCTTTTTTTACGATTCACCTAAAGGAAAAAAAATCGAGTGATGTAATTCAAGGAGTAATATAGCGAGGCTCGGCGATGCATTACTAGTAATTGACTCGTAAGGCGTCATAGCTATAGAATGTTAACGTAACACTCAAGTAAAATAGTAACTCTTAATATGATAGTCCCTGGGACCACCCATTAATGAAATCTAACATCCATTTTGTAGTGACTTCAAGGTGACGAAATTTGAAAATTGGTGGGGAGCCTAATGGGGTGTAATGCTAATTTACTAATCAAGTATCGGGCAGTCTTCAAATCGTTAGCCAGTCATTAAATCCCAGTTTGAATTGAGGCAAAAAATGACAACATTATCACCTATATGTGGGATGCATGAACTGTTGGTATTCCCCAAGAAGCAACGCCAATTAAATTAAATTTTAAAAAATAATAACAGATAACGAAAGAGTAGCGTATATACCTGCGCGTTCTTAAAAACCAATGTGATGTTTTCTGCTAGAACGTTGAGCGGAGAGTCTATTACAGCGGACATAACTACACTGTCTAGTATCCTGAAATAAAGCAAATTGAATGATCACAAAACAGTAAATTAATTTCTTTCTATTGTTCTTCAGTTGTCAAATAAATTATACATACTTTGTTTTGTTATCTCCCTCAGTGTCAGCTGAATAGTTTGAAAAAAGCTTAGCAAGGTTGCTGTATTCGATCCCAAGTACTGTGGAGTCTGTTAAAAAGGTAAATGAGAACTGCATTGATTTCGGCCTCCAGAGATGTAATTTTTTTGAAAAATGACGATGGTCTTTAAATGCTCTGGGCACTAATGTCATTACAGACAGCTAAATCATGAAAAAGGGCAATATGCATTTTTTTTTTTTAAAGCATAAAGTTTCTTCGTAATGAAGCCTAAAAAAGAGAAGCAAAAACAACAAAAAGAAAAAGAAAAAGAAAGAGACTTGTGAAATTTTAAAACAGAAACCGATTTGGTCCAAGATGAAGGGAAAAGCTCACTGCAGTAAATGCACACTGCATGTGTATTACATATTTGGTAATGCACGTCGGAATGAAATCATTTCCACAGAAGAGTTGGCCAAAAAGTTATGGGCAATCGTCTGGTAAGAAACTGACTCAAAACAAAGAAGGCTTTTTACTTCGATCCAGATTAGCTGACGGAACCTTAATAAAGTTCCCGCGATTACTTCCATGGAACAGAAAGTCATCCCCTCTCTGTAGGACATTGCGTCTAACTCGAAAGTCTATATTGATAAAAAAAAAAACAACAAAAAAAAAAAAAAAAATGGTACAGCTTCGACGTATATTTTCACTTGTCTACAAAGTACGACTGCATAGAGGTGATGAGCATAATTAGGCAATGACCCACATGACTAGAGTGTGTTCAGTTGCATAACCTCCAACCAATGATTTCGCATGCAATTATTTCTCTTGAGAATTGAAAGCCACAGTTAATGCTTCTGATCCAGCACAGGGAAAAATAATTTTTTCTTCAGTTTTAGCTAATGTAAACGATAGTGGTACTGGCTCTTAATGTACACGTAATGCTTTCCCGAACTCACAAATGAAAAATTTCTTCTCCAAAAAGAAAAGAGAGGAAAGACTATTTTGCACTTACTCAGATCTTTATCGACATCAATAAGTTCGGGACTTGTAACGCCCAGCCGCTTTCTGGCAAAGCTTACTATAAAGCTTTCAAAACGGAACGAAGCAAAAACAGTATCCTCCACTTTTTTATCCTCTGATGACTTGTCTCTCTGTAGTGAATACTCGGACCATATACTTTGGATTGAAGTTCTGAACTGCTGTTTTGCAATCTTCATGTAAAGAGATACAGTTAGCAGATTTCAGGAGTTTTAACAAGTAACTAGGCTATTCTTTTGCTAAACGATATTTCAGGTTAACTTGAGTATACATCGTGGCCTTTAGCTCTCGTCGCACTTAACACAAACAAAGTATGAGAGAAACGGCTGGTGAGCAAGCATTCAAACAGTCAAACACTAAATACAGCGAACTTGCAAGTTGCAAGCCTACCATGAGGAACAAAACTAAGTAAGTTTGAAACCAGCCAATCAAGCCGCAAAAACAAAAACACAAAACAAAACAACAACAACAACAAAAAAAAGCCAATCAACTCATTAACTGATCACTAAGCGATCAATAAAAAGTAAACTGAAACATAAGCTAAAAAAAATAATGTTAGGTGAGATGAACATTGAAACTGCTGCTACACCATCATCTCCTGTGCGTCGAAGGTGTTTTCGGTGTTTTTAGAGCCTCCATTCTGTAGTAAAACAAAACAACAACAACAACAACAAAAAACCAATCAATCAATTAACTTATCACTAACCGATCAATAAAAAGTAAACTAAAATACATGCTAGGTAAACATAACGTAAGGTGAGATACACATTGTGAACATTTTAAACATTGCAACAAGGAACTTATTAACTCATCACTAACCGATCAATGAAAAGTAAACTAAACTAAAATACAAGCTAACAAACAGAATGCAAGGTGAGATAAACATTGAAACTGCTGCTATACCATCATCTACCTGTGAGTCTTCGGTGTTTTCGGGACCAATGACATCACTGTTAATGCCTCTATTCTGTAGCAAAACAAAACAAAACAAAACAAGGAAAAAAACCAATCAACCAATTAACTTATCACTAACCGATCAATAAAAAGAAAACTAAAATAAATGCTAGGTAAACATAACGTAAGGTGAGATATACGTTGTGAACATTGTAACAATGAACTAATTAACTCATCACTAACCGATCAATGAAAAGTAAACTAAACTAAAATACAAGCTAAGAAACAGAATGTAAGGTGAGATAAACATTGAGATAAACATGAGATAAACAATGCTACACCACCATCTACCTGTGAGTCTTCGGTGTTTTCGGGATGAGTGACATCACTGTTATTGTTTCCACCCTTTAGCAAAAAAGCAAATAAACAACAACAACAACAACAATCAACTAATAATTAACTTATCACTAGCTGATCAATCAAGAGTAAACTAAAATAAAAGCTAAATAAACAGAACATGAGTTGAGATACACATTGTAAACTTTTAAACATTACAGCAATTAATTAATTAACTTATCACTAACCAATCAGTCACAAGTAAACTAAATTAAAATACAAATAGATAAACAGAATGTAAGGTGAGATAAACATTGGAACTGCTGCTACACCATCATCTACCTGTAAGTCCTTTAGCGAAAACATAATGATTTGAACTGGAGTGGTTACGTGTTGTGAAGCCCTTAATTAACTTTCTATGCCACCACAACCTTGTAAAACTTAATTGAAACCCAGAATCTTATAGAAAACAATCGATCCAACAGCTTACCTTAGTATTATGGGTTGGATGAGTTGTAGGGAGTGTTGCTCCAGTTGCTTATGAAAAAGTCAAGGGGATAAAAAGCTGCAAATCAAAATTGTATCATACGAAAGGACTAACGGAAGGTGATACTTGTATTTTTATTAGGAATTTTTAATAGGGGTTGACCACTTCTACTCAATTGCAAATTACATTCTTTTGTTGTAGAATTTTGAGCAGCTTATAGAAACTGGGCGGAAGCAAAACTTAGCGCCTTCCATAAGATAGGTTGCAGTATTCCTGACTTCTTTTGACTGATAAGGTGTTGCAAATAGCTGATCGCATGATGCGCTAATCTTAAAGTTTCTGCAAATTACAGTTATCAATTTGCATTTGATATGCTCGCCATCTTGGCTCGAATGGAATCATAAATTGCCTAGTCTCGCATATTTAAATCGCAAGTTAAATTACAATTGCAGTTTCTCGCCATTCTAATATCTTTCGCCAGTTCTTTTTTTATTTATTTTATTTTATTTATCTATTTACTTTTTTACCTCGATTTTCTTACCAGGCGCAACTCGTGTATTTATTCCAAACATCTGGTTGGTGCAGTTCAAGGAGCTGTCTTACATTGTATTAGCATTCTAAAAATAAAGCGAATGAACTTAGATCGACCGCCTCTGAAATTTTCATCGAGTAATTTTTCAATTTTCCTCTAATACATGTAATTCCGTGTTTCAAAGCGATTTCCTGGCCTCAAGAACTTCATTATCAGAAGACAAGAGTATATGCTGTCAAGAAATGAATTTAATTGGTGATCGACTCGATCTGGAATCGAGGATAAATGATTCTTCTCAAATAAAATCTTTGTTTCTAAAGTGACAATATTTTAGTTTTTACTAAAAACCCGCGCAGAGCCCGCGACGGATTTATTTCACATTGCTAATTGAGTGATGTAAATTATCATTGAAACTGTAGGGACCAGGCTTCGGCGTATTACTGAGCACAGATCATTTGGACCCGTGTGTTTACCAGCCAATGCTTTCAAAACAGCCCTTGTTAGCATGCACCAAGAGAGAAATGAGAGACTTGAAGATTATCCTTCAAATGAGTGGGCAACGACAGAATAAAAATCAAAACTCAAAGTCAACTAAGGGTCAACTTCACAGTAGTAAATAGACCTGTATAGTTTGTATGCTTTGTTTTTCTAATGGAGGTCACTAGACCAAGAAAATTCACTCTTTTACTTTTGTAAATTATGAGTAAATATGGAAGTGAACAAGGCAAAATTGAATGTACGAGCACTCAAAAGAATTACCACACAATCTACTTTGGGAAAATAAATATAAGAATATATAAATATATATAAGAAAAAATAAATATAAGAATATAAAATATAAGAAAAAATAAATATAAGAATATATATATATATATATATATATATATATATATATATATATATATATAATTTGCACTATCGAGAATGTGCTTCCGTTTTCAACGCTTTATTCAAGACCCGACGCGTTTCGGCATTTGCCTTCCTCAGGGGCCTTAACATGCAATTGTTACAGAGTCGTAATTGGTTAATTGTGTGACGTAGTACAGTGCATGTTGCTTAATTAAATGCTGAGTCAAATCTCTCGTAAACAATTAGTGTTTCTAATTGGTTAACAGTTTTAAAACCTTTTTAACGTATGTTATAAACAATTTATGTACCTAAAACTTTATAAAGGTTTTCGCGTAAAAGCTTTATCCAGTTCTTTTGTTTAGTCCATATGGCTGAAAGGAGTTTAATGTTCTTTGCCAAAAAATCTCTCTTTCTCTAAGGACTTCTTTCTTTTTGTCAGTCTCTAAATGATCTTTTCGGATTTGCTCTATAATGGTTATGGTAACATTATTGTTGAAGTCGTGAGTTCGTTTGTTATGTAAAAAGTGTTCCGTGAGTTCGCAGCTACTCACTCCCTTTTTAATATGGTTTCTGTGATTGTTTAACCGTAGGTTATATATATATATATATATAAACAACGCCTCGTGTTACATGAAGAGCGTTAGGAAGTCTCCCGTTGTCGAACAATGTTAGCTTATGATATCGATCTTATTAAAAATAGCGCCTCAGCGCTTGGCGAAGAAGAATTTGTTTGTTTTAACTGCATTTCTCTGGGTTCCGTTCCGAATCGAACAAAACGACAATTATTTTCGAATTCCTGTCGAAAAATTCTTTCAACAGAAATAAAATTTTCAAGACCATATTTTCCCTTTAAAGAGCTCTTAAGAGAGCTTTAAAGAGCTCCGTCAAAAGACAAAAAGCGAAATTGAAAGTACCACATGCAGCCAAAAGCCTCCTTAACACATCGAGTTTTTTAATAGCTTACATATTTAAAGGTCACCATACTACTTTTTAATACTCACCAACCACTAGTGCAAGAAAAACCATTCTCCAGACCAATTTAGCTAGAGTTTTCTTTGGAACTTTTAGATATGAATTCGGCATTTTTAGGATCACCGTCTCGTGAAACAATGACGAAGGTATTGGTGTGTGTTCAGTGACGTTGGGCAGACGTTAGACACATAGATACGTTAGATCTTGAGCGATCAAGGAAATAAGCATAGACCAAACTAGGGGTGAGTTTCTAAACTCATTATTCCTTGAGTTTGGTGGCAATAAATTGACCAGCTGGGTCCTTATTTTCTTTATAAATTCAGACAATATTAATACTAAGACATGACTAGAATTATATCTCAGATACGAAGTGTCACGGAAATCGCTAGGAAGTGGCAGGTGGCTGTGAATTAAAAACTTCTCAAAGCGGACGTTTTTTTTTAATTTTTAATTTTTTTTTATTATTATTATTGTGTTCGTTATAGAGGAACCGAAATTTTCCTCATCCTAATTAATTTTTTACACTTTACTTCCCCCCTAACACCAACAAAATAGTTTTCAAACTTGCTTTGAAATAGCAGATGACAAGACAATGAATCGCAGTACTGCTTTTTCGCGGTATTTTTTTAAATTCTAATTCACCCATACGTTGGGCACACACTGACGTATTTGTGTAAATGATATGGCAACTGCGAGATGTGCAATGAATGATCATTAAAACAAAACAAAGAGTGTTCAACTCAATAGGTGTCTTTATTGAAAACTGGGCCGAATTTCCTAGTTTGCATGACGAACTAAAACGAGATTGAGAAAGCTTTATCTGTTTAAAGAGGAAATTTTCAAATGAATAATTAATCATGTCTACCAAGGGAAATTTTCGTGTTAAGCCTCCATCTCATCACAATATTTTCCTTTTTTTGGCAACACAAATAAAGGCCCAAAAAACTGTTTTTACTTCGACAATTTGAAACAAATACACCTTTAAGAATTTTAACTCCTCCGCTATTTAAGTAGCATTTTACGAATACAGACTTTCTTAAGAGACTAAAAATTAGCTAAGCTGACAGCGGATAGCAATTGAAGGGTTTTAAACAAGGATTTTAAACATTACTCTACTGGTATCAAAGGAAAATATAACATTTCATTTTAATGCCGACAAAACGAGAATTATTAGTTCAAGGATACAGAGGAAAACGAGAAAACGAAAAATTAAGACGGACTCAAGGATGTGATAGTCATTGCTACTTCTTTTACTAGCGTCATCAAACGTCTGAAAGGCCTTCAATCATAAACCTACTGATGGAAAATTCTGGCATATTTCAGCATTGCAATAAGGCGCCTTGGCCTCATACTTCCAAAGAAAACTTCATAATTTCCACTTGACGTGCGGCGCTTATCAAATTTACATAAAATAACGGTTAAATAAGTCATTTTGTACAAAAAAATTGAAATACAACCCACTTCAATCATACGGAGAAGTGTTTCTGTCATCCTTGTGTGTAATTATTAAAGTAGATGTATCCGAACCATGCTTGCGGTGCATAAATATAGTCTTAAAAAGCCAAATATTCCTCTATTGGATGTATTACCATTATCGTTATCATTTTAATGAAAAAAAAAATATATATATATATATATATATCTATATATTTATATAAATGTGGGGGTAGAGTCTACCTTGGCATAAAGTGCTCAATACTGTGGTAGCAGAGCTAAGTATACATAAGTTAAAGAATTAAGAGGACGCATCGATTCTATGACTCTGATTTTCGCGCCTCAGCGCTCGTCATACAGATCTTTCTCGTCATACTTGTTTTAAATAAACGATAGTTTCAGATATGGAAGATATTTATAAGCCTTATCAGCTCAGTAGTACGCGGGCAAACACAGTGTGAGCTTGTTGTGGGATTGTATGAATTTCATTTTGAGAGGGAGTTGGTGTTTTTAGGCTTTCTTTAACGTCAACCGTGTGGACATTCACAATGCTTCCCACGAAATACCACGGAAGGAATAGAATGATACTTTTTACCTACCTAATTTAGTTTCTAATCGTCATTAATTTATTTTTAGTGTATTGCACAGCATAATTTTTAAGTAGGTACCAATTTTTATGAGTAAAGTTGAAACACAGATTAACCAACCACATACCAAAATGACTTTCACCGTCACGAAAGACCTACGCGTTTGTTATCAACATTTCGAACCACATTCACGACCTTAGGTCCGAAATGCTTCGAACATCCCCGAAGTACAAGTTGGAGGAGGATGGTATCCCAAAAATCCCTGGCTATCACCTGAGAAGCATCGCCGTGAACAAGCGAAAAACGAGGTTCTATTAAGCAAACATTCGATTAACCTTACTGTCAGCTATCGGGGACTCAAATTTGCAAATGAAATATATAAATTCTCCATAAACTTTCACTATGTTGCGGGAATATTTGTATTTTGTGTGTTTCAAAATGGATCTGCATGTGAATAAATATGGATCTGCAATGCCTTTTTGCCAGTTTTTTCTTTCTGAATGCCCTTGGACAACTTCAAATAACAAGAAGCGAACGAAAATAACTACCAAAACTTTTTCTCATTCCTCTAAACCTTCCTTGAAGTAAAGTGACGATTACGTTTCAGTTCCTCATTAAGAGTTATGCCCCTACTCATTCAATTTCAGAATCTTCATAAAAAACCCACAAGTCCTCTTTGGCTCTTACGAGCTAGTTTTTATCCATAGCTTGGGGGTAGAGGGCTGGAATTTTGGGTGGTAACATGGTTTTCAGGAGGACCAGTCGTCATCGGCAACACCAACAGACTACTCCTATTGAGTAAATGGCTTTTGAGCCCTGCGGGACTGTTCCGACATTTCACTCAATAATTTCGCTGTTTACCTCTGGATATTTTTTCTTTTTGATTCAGTGCATGGAATTCGCACTTTTCTGGCAAAAGGTCGACAAGTGCACCCTGGTTTAGGGAGTGGAGCACTTGTATTGAAGTTTTTCCCGTTCAGATAAGCCGTTTATGGTTGGTTACTTGTCATATCCTTACGCAAAAGTAGGTGGATAAATGAGTCGTAATTTGATTATCATAATTGGTGCAAACTTATCTTTCTCTGAGAATTGCCACAAGTTAGCACTGTTGTTGCTTTTGTTGATATTTTAACATGTAAAATTAAAACCACGAGAATAACAAACGTAAAGAGGGTTGATTGTTCATTTGTTAACAACAAAAGGCTTAAATCGAGATTATTTGAAATTTCTTTCTGTTATTCCGCGAAAAGATTCGATCGAGGCATTACACGCTCCTCATTAAAATGTTATTAATCATGTATTTTTAAATGAGGAAGTAAATAAAGTTTTTTTTTTTGACATGTGACAAATTGAGAAAGCTTTTTGAATGGATTAAGTTGCAAGTCCGATGCTCAACTCTCAAGCTATCGTGCGTGTTTCAGGAGGAACGGACTTATCAGAGTGGAGACTCATAGAGTTAATGAGGAGATATTTCTCAACCGCCACTCCCAAGGGAAAAATTCTCAAGCAATTACACAGGTAAAAGAGAGACTGCCAAGAGAAAAAACTATTCATAGTTTTTTTGTTTGTTTGTTTGTTTTCTTTTTTTTAAACCCTTGCCTCTATCGAGAGTAATAATATCTTGATTACCATTGATATGCATAACGTGTTTTCCTTTTGGTGAGGGCCGTACAATTTGTGGTGGCTTATGATAGTTTCATTGCTCTGTAAACTGATGTCTTGGATGTAGACCTTCTAAACACAACTATATCTGATTTGCATTTCTCAAGCCGTTTGTCATTTTTTTTGTGAATATTTAATTATCTTAGCGCAACGCGGCAAAAATAGATCAGGTGACTAATTATTTAAAAACCTAGAAGTTCGTTACGCAACTTACATTTCAAAAGTGTCACCACAGATCGCACTTCGAAGCTTACTAGCCGCATATGGAACACAAATTGTAAGTATAATATTTTTCCCGTCGCTTCAACCGAAATCGACATGTGTAATAACCTTCTTTGTCATATTAATTTAATTTTTCAGTTGACTATATTACTACAAGTGCAAATAAATTCCATGTACGGTCATGTACGCAAAAATCAGTTAGTGGTGAAATCTTCAACGTAAAGTAGCCCTTCAATCACAGGAGCGAATCAGTCAAAATTTGTTGCAGAAGATTACGCCGAGTTACTAACTACCGCCAAGCTTCGCATTTAAATTCCGCTCACAATGCCGCCGAAGGTAGACGTGAAAACTCTCGCGGGAAAACTGGACAATGCCGTCAAACTCTTGTACGAATTAATGGAAGAATTCGAAACAATTTTCTCCGTAAAACCGAAACTAAAAACACTTGAAGCAGCATTCAGTTTAGTAGAAACCAAGTACAGGCTGGTCAAGAAACAGCAGGAAACAATTCTGGATAGACTGGTCGACGAAGGCACTGGCCCAGAAGACGAACTCGTGTTAGCAACAAAGAAAGCTGGAGACAAAACCAAAGCTGATTTCCTTCAAATCACTTTAAAGTTTGCTGCATATCAAAAGGAACAAAACTCCTCAGAAAATTCTAATAATGCGACAACTCTGGAAGCGCTAACATTATCAATGTCGTCCATGACGTCGGCGGTGCAGAAAATGGCCGATAACATCGCATCAAAACCGTCAAACTCAAGTTTACAACGATTACCTGTACCAGTATGGGACGGAACTCGCAGAACCTATGCCACGTGGAAAAAGGAGTTCAGCCATTGGATGAAGAAATACGGTCAGGATAAAGATGAACAATTGCAACGTTTTCGAAATGCAATGCCAAAAGGATCGTTCTGGACCGACCAAGTAAAAACTTGTAAAACCATTGACAGCGCGTGGATCATTTTGGATACAGAGTTCGCAGACAGACGAAAATTAATGGACGAACTGCACACCGAGATTAATAATCTTAAAGCAGTCAAACGAGATTCTAAGTCCCTAATGCATTTCGCTACGACAATAGCCTGTTATGTAAGTGACATGGAAGATGATATTGGGTTTCCTGTGCTGGAGTCAGTTGAAGCGCCGTTCCTCATATCCCAGCTTCTGTCCAAACTCGATCCAAGTGACAATTCAGATTTTGGTAGAGAAATGAAAAGAGAAGGAAAAGAAGAAACCGTGAGCAATCTAATCACCTGGTTACATCAAGAAGCGAGTATTCGTTCCCGAGGGAAAGCGAACACCAACACAGTGGAAAGAAACGAAATTCGCCGAGACAAAAGTCCCAAAAAGACAGAAAATAACGCCGCTAACAGCGAGGATTCTGACGATGAAACATGTCCTCTTGGCTGTAAGACCAAACATCACCTGGCTGCATGTCCTAAGTTTCAGATTCTAACAGTCAATCAAAGGTGGGAGGTTGTAAAGCAACATTGGCGATGTCGCAAGTGTCTGAGAGCGCATCACACAAACGATTGCAAGAAACCAGACGGCTCAACCTGCGACAAATGCAGAAAAAACCATCACCGGTGCCTACATAATGAGAAGACTGGAGAAACTAACACAAGTTTGAATCCCAAAGCACCACCGTTTCAAAGTCAGTTCCAAGGGCCCACACCCACATCGAATGGTAACATCCAGGGGAATGCTGTGTACCAGAAAAGCAAGTTGAAACCTGTTACTGGACTTTGCCTTGTGCAAAAAGTTAAAGTCATGGACAAAAATGAAAACTTTGTCGAAGTTCTCGCCATGTTGGACTCCGGGTCTAACACAAGCCTACTCTCCAAAAGTGCAGCTGGTCGACTTGGCTTAAATGGAGCAGCAACACGTCTCACTATGAATCTGGCCGGTGGAAAGAAGAAAAGCGAACCTTCTGAGATAATCGATATCACGGTTGCCTCGCCCTCTGACGAAGATATTACGAAGACCCATCAAGTGTATACCGTAACTAGACCTTGCAGTAGTGCCAAAACAATTTCTAAGGAGTCAGTGAGACAATACAGCCATTTGAAGAACGTTTCCGATAAAATACATCTCTCGGGTGGTGCCATAGATCTCCTTATTGGCACAGACTTCGTAGAGGCCTTCATTGATATTCACACAGTGTCCAGAGAACCTGGAGAGCCCATCGGGAAAAGAAACTGTTTTGGATGGTACGTTCTGGGACAGTTCGAGTCAAGCGGCTCCACTCTATCTGAAATTCAGTCAATAGAAGTAGGGACAGTGAGTGTCGAGGAAGATATCAAAAAACTTCTGCACCAAGACCTCCTTGGAGTCAAACCAACCAAACTCTGTACTTGCACTGAAAACGTGTTACGTGAGAGCAAGTTCGTGAAGTCCCTCGCAGCTTCAACTACCTTGGTCGACGGGAGAATACAAGTGAAGATGCCCTGGAGAGAAGGAGGGCCTCCAAAACGAAGCAACTACGACATCGCTCTGAAGAGGATGCTCTCCGCTGAAAGGGGGTTTATGAAAAAGGGTTGCTTCGAGGTCGTAAAAGAGGAAGCGCAAAAGTTGTTAGACCAGGCTGCCGAGACCCATCTTCTGAAGTGGAGTCAATTTCACGTCAACGAAGACAGCTTGGATAAGAAACTGGTAGCAAAGAAGGATGAAGATAGCCTTTTTCGTGCGCATGGTCGACTTGAAGATGTCAGATGTCTCCCGGAAGAGTTGAGAAAACCTATCATCTGGCCAAAAGACCACCCCTCTGTGATCTTGCTTCTGCGTGACCTCCACGAACGACGTGGGCATTGTGGCTATAAGAGTTTAATCCACGAGGCCAGAAAAAGATTCTGGATCATTGGACTCCGCAGGATGGCTAAGACCGTCACCTCAAAGTGTGTCATATGCAGAAAACTACGGAAAAGGCCTCTCAACCAGCTCATGGGACAGATTCCAAACCTAAGAGTAGCAGCTGGCTTCCCGGCATTCTCAAACACTGCTATGGACATGTTTGGGCCAGTACAGATCAAGCTCGGCCGCAAAACTCTGAAAGAGGCACAAGTGATCATCTTCGCTTGCATGACATCACGTGCGATTCATCTTGAGCTGGTCACCGATAAAACTTCAGACGCATTCTTAATGGCCTTTTGACGGTTTGCCTGCCTACGCGGACACCCAAATGTTTGCTGGTCAGACCGTGGTACAAATTTCGTGGGTGCCCAAGGCTACCTAAAGGAAATCACGCAGAACTGGGATATTCCTGGGGTAAAGAGTGTCCTCTCTGATAAATTTAGCTGCGAGCTCAGATGGGAATGGAATACACCACATGCGAGTCACCAAAACGGAGTTGTTGAAACCCTAATTAAGTCAGTCAGACAAGCATTTAACGCCACTTGCAAGAACCAAGCCTACTCCGAGGAACAATGGAGAACAATTCTGTCAGAAATCACCTACATGGTCAACGGACGACCACTGTACCCCAGTTCCGACGATATCTGGGAGGCCCCACCGATCACTCCGAACGACCTTCTTCTAGGCCACTACAATCCACCACCACAACCAGAACCAGAGGAAAGAACCAATCCGCGACAATTACTCAGGAGCGCCCAAAACAGAGTTGCTGATTTCTGGAGGAGCTGGATGAAGTATTTCGCCCCAAACTTGTTACCAAGGAACAAGTGGTTTCGCGTGCGAGATAACATCCAGATCGGTGATCTTGTATTGGAGCTGGACCCCAAACACAAAAGATGTGGATGGAAAATGGCGCGTATTGTAGGCACATATCCTGGAAACGACGGACTTGTCCGAAAAGTGAGAATCAAGACAAGAGACGGAGAGTATGACAGACCAATTCACAAGTTATGTCTCATAGCCACTCAAGACGAACTGAATGCGGATTGCTCAAGCTAGTCGATAGTAGAAATGGACTCTAACACCATTTTCTGACACTTCTTTATTGAACATTGAACACTTAAGCCATTATAGTCGTTGCTCAATTAGAACTAATTATTTAGACCTAATTTCCGCACTGGGGCGGAGTGATTTGCATTTCTCAAGCCGTTTGTCATTTTTTTTGTGAATATTTAATTATCTTAGCGCAACGCGGCAAAAATAGATCAGGTGACTAATTATTTAAAAACCTAGAAGTTCGTTACGCAACTTACATTTCAAAAGTGTCACCACAGATCGCACTTCGAAGCTTACTAGCCGCATATGGAACACAAATTGTAAGTACAATATTTTTCCCGTCGCTTCAACCGAAATCGACATGTGTAATAACCTTCTTTGTCATATTAATTTAATTTTTCAGTTGACTATATTACTACAAGTGCAAATAAATTCCATGTACGGTCATGTACGCAAAAATCAGTTAGTGGTGAAATCTTCAACGTAAAGTAGCCCTTCAATCACAGGAGCGAATCAATATCCAATGTCCTTTTTTCCACAGGGAGGAAACCGTAAATACCGATTACTAGAGACGTTCTTTTATTACTTTTCGGATCGATACAAATCTGTCAGAGCATTCTGAAGCTGGTTATCCTTACCTAAAATTTTCTTAATTTAAGATATACACAGATTTAAGCTAAGGAACAACACCACGATGACGAATCAGATCTCAGAGATTCCAATGCCACTTTCATGGTTATTAGGAGGCTGGACACTCAATTTCCTTGGCAGTATCACGCTGATTGTTTCATTTACTTGCGAAGCTCGCTTAACACCTGTCACTTCATCTGCAGTTGGGTTGACAGCGTTTATCCTTCTTTTGAAGCGAGATATAATCTGCATGAATAAGTTGATATCAAAACGATCTCAAGAACTGTACAACTCTATGTGCTTCGCATATATACAACCATCGAATTTAATTTCTTATTTCAAAGTGGAAGCCTTGCCAGGTAAAACTCTCAGCAAAAAACTAAAGTTTACAAAGAGACTTAAAATAACATTTGATAACATACCTCTGAATTTCTCACACAGTGAAGGAGGAATATTAAGAGGCCCTGTTAAATCGCAATTTCAGAAGTCCCATTAACGCCTTTAGTAGATTCAAAGTGCTTTCATACGAGTCCCCCCCTAACCCTAAACCTCTCAGTATTAAACGTTACTGGGCAGCAAAAATGTCCCAATCTTTACTGCTATTAATCACAAGTTCTGTACTTTGTCTTTGTATTACACTAAGTTTACCACCTGGTAAACTTGTAAGGAAGGGGTAGTACAACTTGCTGTAGAGTTTGCTTTTACGTTGGTATCGTATGACCACGGATTTCATCCCTAAAAGCTGTATTAATTTTACCTGAGTAGAGTTGAAAATTGTGAAAATGTACACGAACGCTTTATGCAGGGGCGAAAGAAGACCAAATAGCCACGTGATCCCTAGCAAAGGAATCATCACCACGCATGCCCTGACACCAAGCCTATAAAATCAGGAAAAAAAAAGAAAATCAAGATAATTTGCTTTTACCATTGTTGTGAGTTGACATTAGTCGTATAAGGCAGCAAAGTATGAGGCTAATGACTTATATGAATCTACCACTGGCGCCGCTGAAATACTTACCTTATTTGTTCGCTGACTTTGTCTTTTACATGCTGCATTATCGTCATTTCCTTGATAACTCGCACCAGTATCAATGTGTTTAACTGAAAAAAGTGATAAGAATGAAAAAAAAAACAAAAAACAAAATCTAAAAACAATCAAACTTTATAAAGGAAACAGGAGTTTGCACTTGAGCTAAGTGGTCCTATTTGCCTTAGCGGATGGTCGTCAAAATTTTAAGCCTTCCCCTTCCCCAGCACTCCGCAAGACATTTTTCAGGTGTCCTTGACCATTCGATAGTAAATATTTATACAGCTGGGAGGAGATGGCTAAAATCATTGTGAACGCAAAACGTTTCGCCCAACAAAACAACACAATAACCCGGTAGAGACTCGAACCAGGACTTTCAACCTAAAAACCTTGCACAGTAACCGCTGACGGCATCTCCCAACGATAGGGTCACCTCAAGCAAAATGTATCCTTCATATATTTCATGCTTTGTTGAAAACTATTGAACACAGTCAAAGAGGTTAAAAAGAGCGGCGGGGAAAATGCTCACGATGCAAAGAGACCTGAAAGCAAAGCGTGAAAGATGAAAATGAAAAAAAAAAAATTTAGGAATTTAACTTACCAACTCAATCAGCACAACGAATACAACAAATATCCAGATCATACCGTTAGAGGATGACATCCAGCAGCTGAATAAAAATTAATTATGCGAAACTTTGATAATTTATGAATTAATTACTTTTTTGCCCATGCATGTACGCAGTACTTTCCATGTTTGATTACAACTGAAAACAACAAAGAAATAACAAAACAACAAAAAGAAGCCAACCTTTAAACAAAAACAAAAATTTAAAACAATGCAAACAAGCAAACAAAAAAACAACAAAAAAAACAAAAAACAAAAAAAAAAAAACAGGATTCGTGACAGAAATCGCTTGACAAAAAAATCATTTATTTCTTACAATTTCTCACTGACATAGCTTTTAATCCCCGGCCCGGTTCCTGCTGCAATGCCCAGCGATATGGAAACGACGAGAGCGGGTAGACCTGTGGATTCGAAATTCGAAGGGACAACAGAGTCAACTGATGATGATGATGTCTAAGATGCTGATGGCAATCTTCATATTTTACTTTTCAAAAGATTATCAAAGAGAGAATGGGTTTTTAATTAATAGTTACGCCATGAAAATCCATGTGAAACCTTCATCTTGTCGTTGATGTTGTAAACTTTTACAACAAACAGGTAGAGATAAACTCCCTCAATCAACATCCAGCAGAAAGCGGCCATTAGGAAATATTGAACAAAAGCTGCTACTGTAACACAGGCAGACTGCATAGGAATGAAAAATTTGAGCTAAGAGTCTGTTGAAAGTCATAAAGATTTACCGAAAGAGATTCTTGTCTTCTTGTTTGATATAATATCTCACCTTGTTCTCAACAGCACCACTTCCGGCTAGGAAGAAAAGTTGACCTGCGCCAAGTGAAGCAACTAGACTCACTCGAATCTGAGTTAAGGGCCCCCTCATGTCTCTAATCAAAAGCAAATGACTGATTTTATTCTACATCAGTTCTATCCTCATTTTATACAAAGCCTGGTTATATTTTTATGATTCGACTCGGCTGCTTAAAGGAATCTTAGCTATGCACATTTAAACTGATATCATTTCTTGTTGAGTCTATATTCTCGGCTTGCTTTGGAATGCTTGCGTGTAACTGTGTCATGTACTTACGTAAGAACAGCATAACTGATGATTGTTAAAGTGATTCCAACCAGAGAAAAAGACAAGCCCACATATGTGAGAATTTCCAGCGCTTTTTCGTCCGTCTTAGAAATGAATACAAAAACAGTGATTCAATACTTGTAACGGAAGAGTGCCACACATCATATACCTGGATTAATGCAAATTTATGAAAAAGCGCCACACCAATGCTATCTATTGTTAGTGCCTTCTGAAATAAATGCATGTATGCATAGCAATATTCTTACCTTAGTTAAACCGTTATCGCTAGTTCCCTGGTCAAACTGCATAAGAACGGCAAAGTGAGTCAAATGATTGCAACTACACTCGGTGTAAGACTCGTTCTTCGATAGCAGGAGACACCCTTGTCCGGACCAGCTAGAATTACATCAGAAAACAGTTAGAAAAGCAGTCAAAAGCAGTCAGTCAATGAACATAAGAAACAAACAATAGCCAGTTTTATAGACATTAACACGCGGAAGCCTGAGAAGGAGAAAAAGAATGAGTAAGAGAAAGAAGGAGTAAGAGGTGAACACACAATGTGATGTACCAGTGCATAAAAGCAAAGTCCTTAAGCAAATTTATTATTTGAAGTGAACGATGTCATCAATTCATTCAAAGCTGTTTACCTGTTTGCCGAAGTATTCCAAAACACGCAACTTCCATCCGGCGCGTCCTGAAACCGTAAAGTACTGTTTGTATTACGTAGTGCAGCGACTTGGTGGCTAATGTGGAGATGGGAGTGCTCTCACTGGCGTTTTTTAAAACCCTTTCCCTACCCCCCCAACACTAATAATGATAATAATAGTAACGATAATAATAATAGTAATAATAATAATAATAAAAAGAATAGCGATGATGATGATGATAACATTGATAATAATGATAGTAATAATAAGAAAAAAAGACAAATCTAATCAAATCAAAACAAAACAAAAAGAAAAAAGGAAAAAAAAAACGGAATAACAAAAGTAAAGCAAAACCAAACAAACGAAATCAACAACATACACGATAACAAGCAACAAACAACAGCAACAAAATATGTAGCGAGACAAAAATGGATCAAAGGGATGCAAAAGGAAGTATAAATTTTGGCTTGAATTTTCCAGAAATATCAGCGCTGTGTACATTTCTTTATAGTGTTACGAATGCAGATGGAGCTCTCTCTTGATTAATTGTATCTTACCGCTAGGTTTTTAAATTTCAGTGTAACATTCTTTCTGAAAGTGTTGTTCCTCGGCCATATCGTTGCAGACAAGACATTACTGTTGAATAACCAAAAGACAAATAAACAAGAAAAAAAAGGAAAAAAAAAATGAAAAGAAAACCAATCAAACAAACAAACGGACCGACAAAGGACAAAAAGAGAAGTTAATAAAAAGATAGCAAAAGAGAATCAAGACGAAAGAAACAAAAACAAAGGGGAAATTCAAACTGAGGTCGAAGATGTTTCTTTTTTATCATTAACATTCCCTTCGTAGGTTATCAGCAAACCAAAATAGATTAATTTGAAATATAAGATACCAAATGCAATACTAAGTTTTAGCAAACCTGAATCTATTGAGAGGAGTAGAGTCGGTTTGTTTTTTCAGGAATACTTCATGGAGATCTTTGTAAATGACACAAAGTACCACTGATCCTAAGATGAAAATAATAGAAACAATTGTATTACTTCGAGAGTTTTTTAGAAAAAAGTACAAGTTATCACGGTTTAAAACCTTGCGTGTTTATTGGCATGTTTCATTGGTATGCCCAGCCTTGTTATGAGAGTAAAACATTTCGACCAAAGGAGAAATGAACTGAAATTGAAATAAAAGAAAACCAAAACAACCAGCTTAAGATATCAGCCATTCACCTTCAATGTCTTTAGTATTTGAAACCCAGTCCCCCTTTTAACCAAGAACACAGATAATCGCTAAAAAATAATTTAAATAATACCAGAAAAATATATAATTTTCTATGCTAAAAAAGTGAAAAAGATAGTTCTCAAACCGTTATCGAAGCCTGTAACAGGAAGGCTGACGTAGTTTTCTCCTTTATCATCCTCAAGTTGTACTCCAGTCTCATTTTCGTGGAAAATCTTCGTGACCAAAATATCTAATTGCAAAACAGCGACTTATTTAACGTGAGGGCCAAAATAAACAAGTTATCGTCCTCAAAAGTTTTAGGACTTAAAGACTGAAGAACCATCACTTAGAAGTAGTAAATGCAAGTAGTTTGCAGGGATCATCAGTCGAAGGAGCGTTCTCCATTAAATTGTCAGATAAAGTGCTGGTGATCATTTTTAAATCCATAAACATATCACTGGAATGAATTCGAATGGTTTCTTATTTTTATATTCTTAATTTATTTATTCATTTTTCCCCTGTTTATGACTTCATATGTATGACGATATTGAAGAACATATATAAAATAGAACGAATTCTTGGAATCAGAGACAACTGATGAGCCATAGGAATTCGCTGTTATAAACTGCCTTAAAAGAGGTCCAACACGTTTCAGGTGTCGCGAAAATGATTCGATGGAGGGTTGCTACAGACAAAGCTTATACCAAAAACGTCGAATAAGTAGTAGCGTTAGCAAACGTTTCTAAAATCTGCCACGAATGATGCATGTATTCATCCTAAACTCTGAATTAGAAATCAAGAGCTGACTTCCAAATCAGCTTTTAAGATCCACTTACCTGCATGTTCACTACTGATTTTCATCTTAGGTAGGGTTTGATTTAGGTGATTTTGAGCATAATTCCCAATGAACTCCTCCAAATTAGTGACAGTGAGGAAAGTGCGCTCCATCTTTTCTTGATTTACTTCATTTCCAGAAGAGCCATTCAATTCCTTTAGGATGGTTTCAACAAGTTTCTTGTTTGAAAACTGAGAAGGCGAAAAAAAGTCTCAATAAGGTAACATTGGTTGGTTTAGATATATCCCTCCAAATTAGTGACAGTGAGGAAAGTGCGCTCCATCTTTTCTTGATTTATATCATTTCCAGAAGAGCCAATCAATTCCTTTAGGATGGTGTCAACAAGTTTCTTGTTTGAAAACTGAGAAGGCGAAAAAAGTCTCAATAAGGTAATATTGGTTGGTTTAGATATATCCTTCAGTAGCCTAACTGTTAAAGGAATTGATAAACTCTGGGCGACACAGTCTGTGGAAAAGCTTTCTTTAACCAAGGCACCAGCAATAGTTTTAATTTCCTGACGTCGAAGTCTTTTATTTACACGTTATTGCCGTGGTTTCTAAGCAAAGTATTACGAACATAATGCATTAAGAATGGAATAACCGATTAAAAGATTATGAATAGGAAATACGAATAACTGGAAAACGTACTCGCCACGGCATTTATTTCTACTAGAGCTCACTCCTCTTATTTGCTTGAAAGTCGAACTTGTATTGATGCCTGCGCCGACTGGGGCTAAGAGTGGGATTGGTTTCTACACTCTCTAAAGGGTGAAATTAAAGTAACAACAACAACAACAATGTTACAAGAAAATCAAATACACGTACTTCGCTTGATGGTGTTATCTTAATGGCAGGAAAATTCAGTTTCCAGCACTGTTTCACTTTGATTCTGCCCAAATACGACGAGTCTGTTGTATTTGTCAATATAATAGAAATCCGTTTGCGAGGTTTTCCATTTTTCCTGCACCTCCACATTCTAACACAGTCTTCTTTCCAAAAAGGCAACTGACTGAAACAGGAAGTCAACTGCTCACACCAAGAGCGACAACAGGTTTTGTCAATGGATGTAGGTGTTTTATTGCCACATTTCATCCTATGCCATTGCTGAGACATTTTTCTAACATACTGCTGACAGACTGAACGGTTCAGCTCTGAGGGTCCGAGTGTATCATTAGGGCGGGAGCAATGCCCATCTGTGTTAGATACGAAAACATTAAATGGAGACATTTTTAAATGTCAATGCTGTTCCTCGTTCGTTCACATACTTTTTATATTTTTGTTAAATTAGTATTTTTCCGTGAGTAAATTTACTTGATTGAACTTTCTTTTCACTTGATTTTTTTTTCCTTTTACTACTCGAATTCCACCCCAGCTAGAGATAACTAGGGTTTTCAGAACCCTCAGCTTTTTCTGAATTTTCTCTGAATTGTGTAAGATGGGCCTGCTTTGAGTTTGATGCCACTTTTTAAAGTTTATTGACCGAAACCTCCCTTTGTTTACTTGTCCCCCCTATTTTGTAGGAATAATTACCAGCAATGACAAATCAGTGATCTTTCGGACTAGGTCACATTTTATGATTTATCTGGCAAGATATAATATAGTGTATAACCTCTGACGACAGAGGATAATAAGTTGAACAATGTTGAACCTTAATGATAATTTTCTAATTTTCTTTTTCTTTTTTTTTTAAGCAAAACAATACATACCTCGTGCTGAAGTTGGCACAGTCGTAGCACCTGAAATAAAGACAAAGCCAAAAGAAATGATTGAGGGGTGGAGACGGGAGGGGGTCAGGGGAATCAATAGAAAAACAAGTACTTAGATAGTAAGATACCAGAAGGAGACGTAAGACTACCTAGTCAACCATATAGGGGCAACTGCTGATAAAATCGTTCGCATTTCACTCAACGCCTTGCAAGTGTCGTGCTTTACCAGTCGTAGAGGGAGGATTTGTAGAGGGAGGAGCGTTACGCACCTTAAAAACAAATCTGATACCCTTCACTTGTGGTGGAAACGTACAGAGTTTCAAAATATGCTTAAAGAAGGGAATGGAAGATATTTGTCGCCAATGTGGAGAAAATGACACATTAAAAACCAACGCACTTAATCACATTGGAAAGGAAAGTCGTTAAAACATATCCTGGTCGGAGCTACCCTGAGGGCAGAAGTTTAAAATGGCTTGCAAATGGCAGTAGTAATACTTTTTTGACTCGTCATTTGCTTCTTGTGTCCCGCACCTCGCGCGGAGTTTGTCGACGCTTTGATGCAATAAAATCTCTACAAATTGGCTCTTATTTGAACCTTTTAGCCAAGTCTTCCCGCCATTCCACAGGTAGAATGTGGTCTTTGAAGTAAAATCCATTTCGTTCTCTCTGTGGCTTTAAGCCTTTCAAGTGAAGGAACGCGAGAAGCCATCGACGGTTCCAGATACAAGAAGTTTCCTCGAGGAAATTGCGAGAAACTAAAATATGTGTCTAGAATAAACAACTCATAATTTCAGAAGACTGCCACAACCATCTAAGACCTTAATATATCTAAATCGCTCTGATGCGGTTGGATGATAGACCACAATTAAAATTTCACGAGTTTAGATAGCATAGAAAATAGCAGAATAAGCGCGCAATGTTTGTGGTCGAAGGATCCTTTAAAACGAACATGAAGTGAGAGATTAACTAGTAAAAGGAATTGTGCCGAGTTTGAATCCTCATGTCAAAATAAAAAAAATTGGAAATATTTAAATTTTTTAATTATTATTATTATTATTTATTTTTTGTATATTAAACAAAGCATTTATAGCAAGGGACGCAAGGTGGAATTTTTAGAGATTGCCTCTAACTAGATAACTAAAAGAAAATTTAACGGTATCGTAAGCTTTACCCAGTGAAGCATGAGACCCTGAAGAGGCCTTGATGACTTATAGGGCCCTGTGATGCCTATTTTTCCGTCAGAATTCAGTGTTCCTGTTATGTAAACTATACCGGGACATCGGTAAAGTTTTTCTTGAGAGTCGAATTGCCCAGAAAAAAAAAAAAAACAAAACAAACAAAAAAAACCTAGCACAATTCTCGTAACTTATTACTATAATGACTCATATATTTGAAACATTTCAGATCGATTTCTGTTTTCTGGTCTAATTATTGCTTGAAAGGCTTCCGTCGTAAGAGAGTGCTTAAATCAATAGAACGGTCTAGAAAGTACATCTGCTTAAATAGAGAAAGCCGTTCCATTGTCACCTCGCTCTAACGAACGACTACGTTTACTGCAAGAAAGGAAATGAATATAAGACGGTCGTGCTCAATGTCCACGTGGAAAATAAAAATAAGTCAGAGAAAATCAAAAACGTTTGGGAAAGAATTTTAGGAAAGGGGGTATCTCTTGTGTTCCGGTTTCGCCACCTAAATTACATCGTGTTTGTCTTTCGATTTAGCTATAGCTATGATATGACAAAGGGAACAATCTGGAGAAATTAAAAAAAAAAAGCTCTCGGCTTTCAAAATTGTTTTCATCTCCTCCTTTTTCTTTTTTCGTACCAGACTTCACGTCGATCAATTGCATCAAAAAATTTGGGAAACATACTGTGATGGTATATCAGGAAGAAAACATAACAGGAAGCTAGTTAAACTGCTTGACTACAGCGAATTGGTTTCATATAAGTACTTACCAAAAATGATTAAGATTCCATGCAAAAGCATTTCGTCGAAAGGTTTCGTCCAGAAGAGGGGGTTCTTCTTTAACATTCAAGGATCCAAATTATCGATGAGAATATTGAGAGCGGCGAATTTGCCTCGCGAAGAGCACTTATTCAGACTGCTTTACTTAGGGCCCTACACAGCGATGTTAAAACGATTTGGTGAAAATTTCACTTAGTGCAGAGTGAGACTACAAACGATTTGAGTGCGAATCCTTTCCCCTCATGGCCTAATAGGAATTAACTTTTCAGCTCGTAGATTCATAATAACATCTCTACTGTCACATTGTCATAATTACAGACAAAAACAGGTGGATGATTATGATTATGGATAGACTAATATCGCCCCGTACACTAATAATGAAATAGTTTTAAAAAGATATGGTTTTCCATAATATGGCATTTAATTTAGATTCAGTGTTATTTTCAGTTTTCTCATGCAAATCAAACTGGAACTTGTTCTTGTGACTATCGGGTATCCGGCGATAAATCAAACAGAATACAATACAGACGCGGTGAAGAAAAGATACCTAATATTCTAATTCTACCATTCTGTGTTTTGTTTTCAGTTGAAAGCTGTCAGGGTCTTTATGTCAATGACCTGAGGCAGTATGATTGAAATAGTAATTAAAATGCTAAATGCTTGTCACGCAAACACATAATGTTTTTTTGGAAGATTAATTTACTTGCCGTTATCAGCTTATGTTCAGCGGAAGCAAAATGTGTAGTACAGTAGATAATTGGTATTGCTTTATCAGTCTCTCGAGTGGAAAAGTATTGGGTTCTTTGAATGTCTTTCGTCCAAATTTCTTTCGTTTTTGTTTTATTAAAAGGTGATAACAAGAGACAGACAGTCCAAAATGCACGAAAAAAAAAAAAAAGAAGGAAACAAAATGGGTTGGAGCTAAACTGCTTTAGGCAGCCAGGCTACGCCAAGTCCTTAAATGGCCCAGGCATGCGTATGCCACGGGAAGTCTTAACACTCTGTCCTTTATCCTATCCCTGTAGTGCTTTGCAGAGCGAAGGCAGTACAGTAACCCCTAAGGCGATGTTAAGAGACTATATCGACCAAATTACAAAGCCTCAACTTTGCTTGGTTTTTTAAGGGGGGGGGGGGGATGCCAAAAGTGTTTTTTTTTTCTTTTTTCTTTTTACACAGATCTACGCTGTAAAGAGACATGCTAAGATTAATATGGTCTCAATCTCCACTGAGAGCTTTAATTACAAGCTTTAAATGTTGGCCGTTTCCATCTTTTTAAAAGCAGATGCAAATGTCATACCATGGATTCATCAATTAAATTAACTTTCTAAGAACATGAAATGCTTTACGTTTGGTAATCATGAGTTAGCAGAAATTAATTCAAAATGCATATGCATCTACAAATAGCAGATCAAAACCTCAACGTTCAATAGTTTCTTGTATAGAAACCGGGCTCTGGTCTCAAATCACAGACAATGCACTAACAAACCAACTTAAGGTTTAGTATTAGCAGCTGAAAAAACTTGAAACAAATTAGGACTCTCGTCACTAGAGAGAGCGACTTACTTACTTCCCTGACTATCGTTTTGTTTTGTTTTGGTTTTTTTTTTTTTTTTCGTGGCCTTTATGTCAGAGTTCTATTCTGATATTATATTAAATAATTAGCTGACGGATTCCTTACTTACAATACCTTGCTTGTATATACCGCACTACGAAGTTATAGTTGTTATGTACAATGTAACATATCGGCAACTACATAGAGGTTTTGTTCGAGACTCTTTTAGTTTTTTCGCCGTCACTCAGTGGGTGAACCTTTATTTTTCTCGGCGCAGCAATGGCTGTGGAATCCTCATTTACTTCTGAGGGCATTACGGATGTTCGTTTAGTGCTAGTTCCAACATCCATTGCTGGAAAGATGGCCTGAATCCTTCTTCTCAAACGAGCTCTTACCTGTAAATTGCAAGTTAAATTAGCCAAATTTTTGCATTCAAGGAGTTTGTAAGTCGTACTCTTTTTTCCTTGACTTTATGATGTACAGGCTTTCAACAACAGCCAATTCTCACAAGTCACAACTAAATTAGACGTCATTCAGCCACCTGGAGTTAATCTGCACGTGTATCGACATAAAATGTAAAAAATGTCGTATAATTTCTTTTTATTTTCTATCTCTAGGAAATATAATCAACATTAAATTTATATTCTGACTCTTGATCTGGAATCCATGTCCTTTCTTCTTTCTTCCCCCACCCTCATCCTCAGCCACGAAAATTTGTTTAACAGCGGAGCTCCTGCGCACTTGTGGAGCTCCATACCCTAGAGAACATGTGAGTACAATGATAATTTTGGTCCTATAGTTCTTCCGTTTGTCCTGTTGCTTTTGCTTTCCAGTTAGTCTGTTTTTATGCACGAGCCCTTTGAACTAGGGCTTAATTTCTTTGAAATGACATTTAAATTAAATAGAACTTCCTAGTCTCCACTGTAATTTCAAAAACCGATGTAAGGCCGGACCTTGTGATGCAATTTTAAGCGATAAATCACTGACCTCGCTGTTCCTCACGCAGTGAAGAAGAAAGATCACGAAACCCTGTTGAATTAATGGGATGTGAGAAGTTTTTTTTTTTAAATCATGACGATGATGATTTGATTATGATTTTCACGAGATTTACACAGTTTTTAAACCATTGAGTTGGCAAAGTAATGAGTTCAACATAACACCATCCCAAGGTTCCCGGGACTGTGCATCTGACAGAATATAACGTCTTTTGATCTCCACAGACATTTATCTACATCTCACCTGTGAAGAGTTGAGAATCGTGAAGATGTAGGCGAAAGCTTTGTGTAAGGGTGCCAATAACCCAAATAACCACGAGATTCCCAGCAGAGGAATCATAACTATGCATGCCTTCACACCAAGTCTGGATAAAACAAAACAAATAAAAAACAACAACAATAACAAAAAAAGAGCAAAATAAGGGACTTTTGATGATGTGATTTGTGATGAAAAAGCTCTATTAGGTAGAAATTCTATCAAGATGGTTTCTCATTGTTCCTTTTCGGACTTCGGACTCTTACTCGGTAGATTTTTGAAAAGGTTGGATCCCAGATTGTTGTTTTCTAGAGAAGGAGCTGATTCCAAGACCCAACATTCCGGAAGCCGGATTTCCTTCTATGGAGAAGACCATACCTTATTTGTTCGCTACGTTTGTCCTTCTCTTGTTGCATAGTCACCATCTCCTTGATAACCCGCCCGAGGATCAGAATGTTAAACTTAAAGAAGAAAATAGACCCATGTGAACCCCTTGAAAGTTTTTCTTAGTTTCGATAATGATTATCCTGGTTATTTTCACTTACAAATTCAATCAGCACGACAAATACTATAAATATCCAGATCAGACCATTGGCAAAAGACATCCAGCAGCTTTAATGAAAACACAAAACAAAACAAAAACAGGTTAAGCTATAAATAGATGATGTGATTGTAAATGATTACTTGAAATACCAATATGGACTTTCCACACATTGAATGCCTTTTCTACAGAATATAGACTGATGGAATCCATAATTACAACCTAAACAATCCGATTCAAAACCGATCTTAAGGCTCAGAACTTTTGTCTTCCATCTTAAAACACAATAACAATAAGCCGGTACATAAAAAAAAAAAAAACGAAAAAGGATCATTTTTTTTTAATTATACGTGCATTTTTTTCAGCTGTAACAAGTTCGTTGTTCGTTTTCTAAAATACTTGTGTTACATCAGTTCCTGGAAACTTGAGTGTGATGACATTAGATCAGTACAATGAAACTCTCCTAACTATTTATTAGCCAAAAAACTTCCGATCCCATCTTTTCCAGCTGCAATACTCAGTGATATGGCAACGACGAGCGCGGGAAGGCCTACAGAATTGAAACAAAAATCAGATTTGAAACTTATTCTCACCTGTCAAGGGCATAATTTACCTTTCCACATTAGATATTTACCTTTTGAACCCCCTAGTCAGAGCTATATAGGAATGTACTGCGCAATATAAGTGATAGAGTATGTTCCTTGCAGCGTATTCTTGAATTCGAAGGAACTGTTTCTAAAATTAGTTGGACTTCTGGGACATAGGTTACTAGATCAACATAAAAGTATGGTAATAAAAGTGTTTAAATATTTTAATAGCCATAGAGTACCTTACCCCATGAAATTCCATGGCACATTCTTAACTTGTTGCCAACGTTGTAGACCTTTACAATAAACAGGTAGAGGTAGATTCCCTCGACCAGCATCCAGCAGAAGGCGGCCATCAAAAAGTACTGCATAAGGGCCGCCACTGTAACGCAACTTCCCTGGAGAAAATAGAAAACGAAAACGGATTTTTGCAATCTGCCTGAATGATATATACAATGACACATGATTGATTTGCTTCGTAAATATTGATAATGCTGTCGTCCTGACTCTTTTTGGAGACTGACCGATCGAAAAGAAAGATTTAGAGGAAGCACAGCTCATAATAAACCCCGTTTTTAACTGAAGTACAAGAAAACTAATTTTCGACAAAAGTAAAAATGTAAAAAAAAGAAAAAAAACCGAAATATTTAAAACTGCCCAGTTTTGGACTGTAAAAACTTCAATTTCCACGGAATTCTTGCCTTGTTCCCAGTCGCTCTAATCCCGGCAAGAAACATGATTTGTCCTGCTCCAAGAGAAGCGACGAGACTCACTCGAATCTGGGATAAAGGTCGTCTCATGTCTCTGGCACGCAAAGAAAAACGAGAAAAAAAAATAGACCAGAGAAGAAAAGAAAAAAAACATTAAAAAGAAATAAAAGAGACATTCGTTATTTACGATGTAGGTGATTGTTTTTTCCCTTTATTTTATAAATATAACTCTTTCTTTCTTTTTAAGAAGCTAGGGCTAGGATATTGTTAGTGATACGGGTTCCCCCCCCCCCTTTTTTTTTTTCGTATCATTATTTTTTTTTTCGAGGAATACAGTAGATGGCTCCAGGTCTTCTCGTCATCATGAAACTCAAAGAAATGAGGAAACAAGGAGCAAAGGACGGTTAGTACGGTCTGAGTATCACTCGTGTCTGTCCTTTGACAGAACCCAGCATACTTGGAAACATTTTTGCGATCAATTGTCCACTTTTTTGACTAACACAAATTTCTAATTTCTAACTACTTAACTCACGTGAGAGTAACATAGCTGATTATCGTCAATGAGATCCCAATTACAGAGAGGGTCAGCCCGATGTATGTGAGAATTTCCAAGTTCTTTTCATCATTCTTTATGGGTGAAAATATAAATGAAAACAATACTTTAAAAGACTTACAAATCTTAATACATCGACTTAACCAAGTTTTATTCTACCTTAAGAACTAAAATGTTAAATCAATAGGTATCTGTTTGAATGTACCAGCAAATACTATCGTACAGGGGAGTTGCAGGCGTTGTGGTGACACTTACCGCCGATATATCGGCAGTCTCTGTTCCAGAAGATGTGTCCAGAAGAACAGCAAAATGAGTCAAATGATTGCAGGTGCACTCTGTTTGGTATGCATCAGTAGATTTGACATAGCACCCTTCTCCTGACCAGCCAATGGAACTGAAACGTAAGATAGATAATTTATCGATCTAATGAGATTTTAGTGCACAAGACATGCGAACGGAACCCCATATCTTTTAATGAATGTAACTTATCAAAGTGTGAAAATCCGTTTGTTAGACGATGATTCCTGTGAGAACTTGCATGTATTCACTAGTTCTCAAAATTTTGCCCTTCACGCATGGAGAGCTTTACGTGAAAAAAATTTGAACAAATGGCAACACAATTTAGCTAAATGGATAATTTTCGCGACTTGACTTAATTTAGATATAAGTGTCCGCATCAACCTGAGACGACGCCGGTAAGCATGAATCGTACATTATTCCCACTTAATTAGCCCAACGCTAGCCTCATGATTAGAGTTGAGTAGAAAAAAAGAAAAAAAAAAAGAAAAAAAAAAGAGGGACATTCGAATGATATTTACCTATCATCCAACATGTTCCAGAACATACACTTTTTGTTGTTATTTGAATTCTAAAATAATGAAACAATAATAAATTAAACAATGAAACACAATTTGCACCATAAATCGAAATCTAGCGAAATTAGAATTCGTAAACAATACATCCATACTGAAAATAGGCGAATTTCATTTCAGATTGCTCAACCAGAAATGACAGGGTATAACAAAATCGGCAGGAAAGAACAGCGTAAGTCTCGTTACCTTAATGTTTTTGAACGTCAAAGTTATATTTTCCTGAAGTTTCTTGGGTGGAGGAGTTATTGTGGCAGCCATAATAATGGAGGTGACTTCCCTATTTCAGAGCGATGAAAGTAAGAATCACTAAACTTCAAATGCACCGTTTCAAGTATACAGAAGAGAAATAGATATAAATTGTCTAACGTAAAAAACTCTTCAGTTTCTAGTCTGAAGAAAATTTATCAGTCTTTGTGCATACAAAGATGGAAAATAAACGTATAGTTATAATTGCCGGGTGACCTGGAATTGTTCAGAGTACTGTTCTCTGTCTGGTTAGTGATGAATAATTGATGGAGGTCTTTGTATATCATTCCAAGTACTACTGAACCTGAGAAAACGATAAAGATGAAATGATTTCGTGAATTTCGCTATATCTACTAACAAAATTAAAATGAAAACATAGCTAAATACATCTACAAGTAAATAATATTGGAACACGAAATATTTAAATAAAGTTTTTTAACCATTGTCCAAGTTTCCCGATGGAATGCTCAGGAAATTTTCCCCGTTAGGTTCTTCCAGACGAAAGTGGTGGCTTTCATTTTGGTAGAAAGTTTTCCTGACCAGAACATCTAACGGAAAGGTGTAAAAATGATATCAATAATAACAATTAGTAATATCAACAATAAAAATGATCAGTTTGACTTGATAGGGGAAAAAGGTTACCTAAGCCTTTTAAGAGAAAACAAAATTATCAGGTTTTAATCGAAACAGATAGAACAGTAAGAACTAGTTTATTCATGCTTAGTATAATTATGTTGTCCTTAAATGTTATTGCGAGGCTATTTCATGTAATGGACATCTCTTCATGGCCTGCCCTTGAATCGGAACGACAGTGACGTTCAACATACTTATTATATTAAAAAAAATGCCTTACCTGCATAAATGCTGCTCATATTAAATTCGCTTGTTGTGTGATTGAATTTGAGTTGTGCAGTTTCCAGCAAGGATGTTTCCAACGTGGTCAATTCAAAAAACATTTCCTCTATCTTTTCCTTCTTATCTTCACTTTTGTTGCGTATCTCATCGGAATAATACTCAGTGACGGACTTCAAAGAGCTGAGCAAGTACTAAAAAAACAGTAAAATGGTTTAATTTTAAAAAGGGCAACGGACTTCAAAGAGCTGAGCAAATCCTCAAAAAACGGTAAAATGGTTTAATTTTAAAAAGGGAATTATAAACCTTATCACACAAAAGTTCGCATCTAGTTTAAGTTTCGTGTTGAAAAACAAAACAAACGGAATTGTGAGAAATATAGCCAAACTGGCATAACTGTTAAAATTCATACAAATCAAGCCGGTGCCAGAGCGAAAGCGATCATGCTGAGGTCCATCGCGGCTAGATCGTCAAGGCAGTCTCCGGTCATCGCAGTGAAGCAAGCATCAGAAATTACATCAGCCGCCTAAATTATTCCAGGTTGTGATCTATTGCAGAACTTTGATATTTTATGAATTTTGATGGTTTGACATTTATGACACCTTGTCCAACCAATCAGACTGTTTGAACCTTTCTGACAAGGATTCTGATTGGCTTATTGTAGCAAGTATATTGGAGGGAGGAAGGGGGGGGGAGAGGGGGATAGGAGATCACTTCTCGTGCCTTACTGCTTCCTGCATGCGTTACAACAGAAAAGAGCAAACTCATGGCTTCTCTATTTGTAAATAGATCCCATGATGTTTTTTTATCATCCATCATATCTATTACGGTCTGCGTGTGCGTTAATATCAACATTCGCATTGCCTCTGTGTTATAAACACAGCAACGTCCTTTTCATGTCAATTGTGGGGATGCAGACAGTTCTGCATAAAGGAGTTTCACGATGAAAAGTGACGTAATCTGTGCAGGCATATCAAGAAGCGAGAACTAAATTCTTACCCGAAAAATTAAAAGCGATATACATGTTTTTTCAAAAACATAAATAGAGTACCTCTTTGCGTAAGTTTTCACCTTCTTGCAGATCACCTATGTAGAAAGGACGTATATGTAGCACTCATCATAATCCCGAAAAATGGTTTAGTAATTTGAATAAACAAGGGGGGAATAAAAAAATAATAATAAATTAATTAAAAGGTAAACTGATGATTAAGGAAAACACGAGATTGATAGATGACTGACTGGGATCGAAAAAGCGAAGGAGCGATCGAGAGATCGGACGGCCGGATGGATTTATCAATAAACAAATTAATGAAATTCTTAATGAGGAATGATCTCATGTTTAAAACAAAAGGAACCTTATACATACCATTTTCTTGCGATGCGCTATCAGATAACTTGTAAACTTGATAACGACCCTTCCATCCACAAAATTTCACGCCAATGTTATATGATGACTGGTTTCCTCTGGCATTCACCTTGATCTTTGTCCGGCGATGTCCCCTATACAGTTTTTTAAACTTTTGTGCGCATTTTTTCCGCCACTCAAAGGATTGCTGGAGACAATCACCGAAGGTTTCGCACCACTCAGTACAATTCCCTCTGCGGCATTTGATTTTTAACGGAGGCTCCTTAGTTATGTCATCAACCCGCGGACAGTTGTCTTTTATCCTCGGAAGTTTCATTTCTGCGTGTTTTCTGGAGCACTGGTTACTATGACCTGAAAAACAAACATGGATTAAATTTGAGAGAAAATACCTGACTGTACCTAACTCTCAATGACGACTTAAACATTTCTTTTTCAGCTTAAATTTCCTGTTAGATTATTACTAGAGAGCAGAACATTCGTTGGTGACTGTCACAATTTCCATTATTCATTTCAGTTACTTGCTCGATAAAGACGATGCGATAGTCACTAAAAAGAGCACAGAAATACATATCCATGCGATAGCCTGTTTCAAGTATCGTTGGGCATACCCTTTGGTATCCTTGGGTTCAGTGCGTAAATTTCAACGGAAATTATACAAAGTTGTTTGCAAGCTAGTCTGATGCAAACCGGAGAAAAAAACAAAAACAAAAAAAAAATGGTAATGATGAGTGGAGTCCAATTCGTTCTGTAATCATACAACTGATTAAGAAGATCGGACGACCACGAAGCGGGAGTCCGATTTGTTAATTACGAGTATGATTGCAGACAGAATTGGACGACACAAAGTCCTGTTACCAATTAATCAAAACTATAAAAAATTGTTCGAGAAAGAAACTAGACATCGGATATACGTTTTTATATTAGAAAAAAAAAACAACAAAAGAAAAAAAAACATTAGTTAACTCGGGGAAATGCGAGACAATAGCGCGCGGATATGACGCGTTCTGTCCACTTACACAGGCATGACGCGTAAACCGTCCTATTACACCGTCCAATTACAAGCATGACGCGTACACTGTCCTATTAGTGCTCAAATCGGGCTCATGATAACCAATCACGTTCGAGAATTTTGTTATAGTTTTGATTAAATTGTAAATAGACCTTAATAGCTTCTAGACCAAGGAAATTCACTCTTTTGCTTTTGAAAATTATGACTAAATATGGAAGTGAACAAGATAAAATTGAAAGTAAGAGTACTTTGGAGAATTACCACATGACCTACCTTGGGAAAATTTAATTTAGGAGGTCTCCTATTCCAAGTTTGTTTTATATATATATATATAAATAGAGCCTCGTGTTACATGGAGAGCGTCAGGAAGTCTCCCGTTGTCGAACATTGTTAGCTTAGGATATCAATTTTACCACAAATGACGTCTCAGTGCTTGGCGAATTGGAATTTGTTTGTTTCAATTGCATTTGTGTGGGTTCCGTTCCGAACTGGACAAAACGGGAATTATTTTCGGATTCCTAAGGAAGAGTTCTTTCACTAGAATTAAAATTTTCTATACCGTACTTTTCCTTTAAAGAGCGTCTAATAGAGCTTTAAAGGGCTCCGTCGAAAAACAAGCGAAATTGAAAGTACAACATAGAACCAATAGCCCACTTAACATATCGACTTTTTTAAAAGTTTACATATATAAAGGTTACCATTTTACTTTTTCGTACTCACCAACCATTAGTGCAAGAAAAACCGTTATCCGGATCATTTTGACTAGAGTTCCCTTTCTAACTTTCAGATATGAATTCGGCATTGTTGAGATCACCGTCTCGTGAAATAGTGATGAAGGTATTAATTTTTTTTTTCAATGGCTATTGGTAGACGTTAGACACAGAGATACCTTCGACCTTGAGCGAACAAGGAATAGAGCAGAGACCAAACTAGGTGTGAGTTTCCAACACATTATTCCTTAGGTTTGTTGGCTCTAAATTGACTAGCTGGGTCCGTATTTACTTTATAAATTGAGACAATAGCAAGACATGACAAGAATAATTATTTCTCATACCCAAAAGTGTCATGGAAAATAGCAGGTGGACGTTTTTTTTTCATTGTGTTCGTTGTAGAGGAAACGAAAATTTTCTCACCCTAGCTACTTTTTTCCAATAAAATTCCTCACCAACAAAATAGTTTTCAAACTTGCTATTTTCTTAATATGAAATAGCAAATGACAAGTCAATGAGTCGCACTACTGTTTTTTTCCGGTATTTTTTAAAATTCTAATTGACCCATAGTTTAGGCGCAGACTGGCGTATTTGTGTTAACAAAATCGCAAATGAGAGATGTGTAATGAATGAGGATTAAAACAAAACAAAGAGTGTTCAACTCAATAGGTGTCCTTATTGAAAACTGGGCTGAATTTCCTAGTTTGCATGACAAACTGTCATGAGGTTGAGCACATTTTTGGATGAATATTTTATCATTTCTACCAGGGGAAATTCTCTTATCACAATATATTTCCCTTCTTTTTGTACCCCTAAATGAAAGACCAAAAAATTATATTTTTCCTTTGACAATTTGAAACGTAAAAACCTTTTTTAAGATTTACTCCTCAAACTATTTAATTGGCGTTATTACGAATATAGACATTTTTAAAGACCACAAATTAACTAAGTTGACAGCAGATAGCAATTGAAGGATATAAAATACGGATTTTAAATCTTATTCTATTGGTATTAGAAGGAAATAAAATATTTCATTTTAATGTCGGCAAAACGAGAATTATCAGGTCAAGGATATAGAGGAAAAGGAGAAAACGAAAAATTAAGACGGACTCAAGGATGTGATAATCATTGCTATTTCTTTTCCTAACGTCATCAAACGTCTGCGAGGCCTTCAATTATAAACCTACTAATGAACAATTCTCGCATATTTTAGCATTTAAGTAAATTCTTATTTCTTCTTTCGCTCACAACTCTACTTTTAGCTTTAGTTTTCTCGAAATATTGCTTATTCAGACTGCTTCACCCAGGCCCTACACAGCGATGTAAAATGATTTGATGCAAGTCTCACTTAGTGCGGAGTGAGACTGTAAACGGTTTGAGTCCGAATCTTTTCCACTTATGGCCTAAAAGGAACTTAGCTTTTAAGCTCGTGGGTTCGTTATAACATCTCCAATGTCAAATTGTCATAATTACGTACATAAACAGGTGGATGACGGGCAGATCAATATCGCCTTACACACTGGTGGCAAAGGCTTTATAAAAAGATGAGGTTTTCCATAATAGAACATTCCATTTAGGTTCAATATTATTTTCAGTTTTCACATGCATATCAAACTAGAATTTGTGGTTATGACCATCGGATCTCCGACAATCAATCAAACAGAAAACAATACAGACGCGGTACAGAAAACATACCTGATATTCTAATTCTCCCATTTTTTTTTTTTTTTTTTTTTTTTTTTTTGCGATGAAAGCTTACAAAGTCTTTATGTCTTTATATCAATTCCCTGTGGCAGTATGATTGAAATTGCAATTAAGATGCCAAACGCTCGTAACGCTAACACGTAGTGTCTCAAGGACGATTGATTTTATCGCCGTTATCGGCTCAAATTCAACGGAGGAAAAATATGCAGCACAGTAAATAATCACAATTGCCCAATCACTATCTTGACTAGAAAGCATTTGGTTCTTTGTGTGCTTTTTGTATAGATTTTTTTGTTTGTTTTTGTTTTGTTGAAAGGTAACAACAAGACAGACGGTTTATAACATGCACATAAAAGAAGGGAGCAAAATTGGTCGGGGTTAAACTTCTGCATTCAGCCACGCCACATCCAGTTCTTTGATGGCCCACGCATGCGTAAGCCACGATAAGTCATAACACTACGTCATTTATCCTATTCTTGTACGGTTTTGTAGGGCGAAGGCAGTACAGTAACCCCTAAAGTGGTGATAAGAGACTATATCGACCAAATTACAAAGCCTAAACTTTGCTTCGTTTCCCTTAAGGGGGGGGGGGGGAGGGGCGCCGAAGGTGTTTTTTTATAGAGGAGAACAGACCTACGCTGTAAAGAGACATGCTAAGATTAATATGGTCTCAATCTCCACGGAGAGCTTTTATTACTAGCTTTATATGTTGGCCGTTTCCATCTTTTTGAAAGCAGATGCAAATGTCATACCATGGATTCATCAATTAAATAAACATTCTAAGAACACGAAATGCTCTACGTTTGGTAATTATCAGTTAGCAGAAGTAAATTCAAAATGCATATGCATCTACAAATAGCAGATCAAAATCTAAACGTACAATAGTTTCTTGTATAGAAACGGGGGTCTGGTCACCGACAATGCACTGATAAGCCAACTTAAGGTTCGGCATAAGCAGGTCAAAAGACTTGAAACAAATTAGGACTTTCGTCAATAGAGATAACGACTTTCTTCCCCTTATATTTATTTTTTTTTTGTTTTGGTTTTTTTTTTCGTGGCTTTTCTGTAAGAGTTCTATTCTGATATTGTATTAAATAATTAGCTGCCAGATTCCTAACTTACAATATTTTTCCTTGTATATGCCGCACTACGAAGTTATAGTTGTTATGTTCAATGTAACAAATTGACAACTACACAGAGGTTTTGCTCGGAACTTTTTTAGTTTTTTCGCCGTTACTCAGTGGCTGAACCTTTATTTTTCTGGGCGCAGCAATGGCTGTGGAATCCTCATTTACTTCCGAGGGCACAACGGATGTTCGTTTTGTACTAGTCCCATCATCCACAGCTGGGAAGATGGCCTGAATCCTTCTTTTCAAACGAGCCCTTACCTATAAAGTGCAAGTTAAATCAGCCACATTATTGCATTCAAGGAGTTTGTAAGTCGTACTCTTTTTTCCTTTGACTTTATGATGTATGGGCTTTCAACAACAGCCAGTTTTTACAAGTCAACTAAATTTGACGTCATTCAGCTATCTGGAGTTAATCTAGACAGGTATCGATATAAAATGAAAAAAAAATGGCGTATAATTCTTCCTTTTTTGCGCTTAGGAAATATTATCAACATTAACTTTATATTCTAACATTTTACGCCGTAAAAGAGACCGATCTGAAACCCATGTCTTTTCTCCATTCTTCCCACACCCCCATCCTCAGACACGGGAATTTGAGCGGAGCTCCTGTGCACGTGTGAAGCTCCAAACCCTTCAGAACAAGTGAATATAATGATAATTTTGGTCCTACATTGCTTCCTTTTGTCATGTTGCTTTTGCTTGTCCAGGTAGTCCGGATCTAAGGACGAGCCCTTCGAACTAGGGCTTAATTTCTTTGATGTGACATCGAAATTAAATAGAACTTCCTGGTCTCCACTGTAGTTTAAAAAAATCGATATAATACCAGACATTGGGATGCAATTTTTAACGATAAATCACTGACCTCGCTGTTCCTCACGCAGTGAAGAAGAAAGATCAAGAAACCCTGTTGAATTAAATAGAAGTGAGAAGTTTTTTCATTATGACGATGATAAGTTGGTTATGATTTCACCAGATTTAAACAATTTTTAAACCACTGAGCTGGCAGAGTAATGAATTCAACATAACACCATCCCAAGGTTCCCGGGATTGTGCATCTGACAGAATATAACATCTTTTGATCTCCACCAACCTTTATCTACATCTTACCTGTGTAGAGTTGAGGATCGTGAAGATGTAGGCGAAAGCCTTATGTAATGGTGCCAATAACCCAAATAACCACGAGATCCCCAGCAGAGGAATCATAACTATGCATGCCTTGACACCAAGTCTGGAAAAGAACAAAACAAAACAAAATAAAAAACAACAACAACAATAAAGCAAAAAAAAAAAACAAAGCAAAACATGGGGTTGTTGATGATGTGATTGTTGATGATAAAGCACTATTAGGTAGCAATTCTATCAAGATGCTTTCTCGTTGTTACTGTTCCGGATTTCGGACTCTTCCTCAGTAGATTTGTGAAAAGGTTAGATTCCAGATTGTCGTTTTAAGAGAAGGAGCTGATTCAAAGATCCAATATTCCTGAAACCGGATTTCCTTTTATGGAGGAGACCATACCTTATTTGCTCGCTATGTTTGTCCTTCTCTTGTTGCATAGTCACCATCTCCCTGATAACCCGCCCGAGGATCAGAATGTTGAACTTAAAGAAGGAAATAAACCTATATGAGCCCCATGAAAGATTTTTTTTTAGTTTCGATAATGATAATCTTGGTTATTTTCACTCACAAATTCAATCAGCACAACAAATACTATAAATATCCAGATCAGGCCATTGGCAGAAGACATCCAGCAGCTTTAATGAAAAAAAATAAATAAAAGATAATAGTAAATAAACAAAGTAAAACAAAAAACGAAAAGAAAACAAAACTATAAATAGATGCTTTGTTTGTCAAGGACTACTTGACATACCAATATGGATTTTCCACACATTGAAAGCGTTGATCGCGCCTTTTCTGTAGAATATTGACTGATGGAATCCATAATTGCAGCCTGAACAATCCGATTTAAAACCGATTTTCAGACTCAGAATTTTTAGGTTTTCTATCTCGAAACACAATAACAGTAAGCCAATACATAAAAACGGAAAATAATTATTTTTTAATCCACACGTGTATTTGGTTCAGCTCTAACAAGATAGTTGCTCGTTTTCCAAAATACTTGCGTCAGATCACTTCTTGGAAAGCTGGGTGGGATGACACTAGACCAGTACAATGAAATTCTCCTCACTATTTATCAGCCACAAAACTTTCGATCCCATCTTTTCCAGCTGCAATACTTAGTGATATGGCAACGATGAGCGCGGGAAGGCCTACAGGATTAAAAAGAATCAGACATGAAACTTAGCTTATTCCCACCCGTCAAGGGTAGAATTTCCCTTTCGACATTGGATATTAATCTTAAGCACCGCTATTCAGGGATATTTAGGACTGAAGTATGCAATATAAGTGACAGATTATGTTCCTGGCCCCGTATTCTTGAATTCGGAGAGGGGTCCTTACGGAACAAGGACGCACAGATAATATGGTGTGAACGAGAATCGAAGACAAATCGTTCGAAGAAACTGCTACCTAAATTAGTTGGACTTATGAGACATAGGTAACTATATTGTAAAAACACAAAGGGGTGGTAATTAAAAGTGTTTAAGTATTTTAATAGCCACAGAGTACCTTACCCCATGAAATTCCATGGCACATTCTTAATTTGTCGCCAACGTTGTAAACTTTCACAACAAACAGGTAGAGGTAAATTCCCTCGACCAGCATCCAACAAAAGGCAGCCATCAAAAAATACTGCATAAGAGCTGCCACTGTAAGGCAACCTCCCTGGGAAAATGGAAAGCGAAAGAGGAAATTTCTGTTAATTTGCAATTTGCCTTAATGATACATACGCCATGATTGATTTGTATCGTAAATATTGATAAGGCGTGTCGTCTTGACTCCTATTGCAAACTGACCGATCCAAAATCCTAGAGAGATTTCGGGGACGCACCGCTCACCATAAAAGCCATTTTCACTAAAATACAAGAAAAATAATATTCGACCAAAAAAACACGATCAAAGTATTTAAAACTGTTCGAAAAGCATTTAAATCGCGTTAGTTTCATTTTATTCGAAGTTGATATTTATCGCAGTCTTCTGCGTGTCAATTGGCCTCTTCGTTTCTGGACAGTAAATATTTCAATTTCCACAGAATTCTTGCCTTGTTCCCAGTCGCTCCAATCCCGGCGAGAAACATGATTTGTCCTGCACCAAGAGAAGTGACGAGACTCACTCGAATCTGGGATAAAGGTCCTCTCATGTCTCTGGCACGCCAACAAAAACGAAAGAAAAAAATAGAAGGAAAAGAAAAGAAAAGAAAAAAAAATTTTAAAAGACATAAAAGAGATATTCTTTATTAAAATATTTTACCCTTTCTTTCTTTTGTAGAAGTTAAGATAGGTATGTTGTTAAGGGTAATGATTCTAGGTCTTCTCGTCATCATAGAACTCAAAGAAGTAAGCAAACAATGGGCAAATCGGTTAGTACTGCACGATTATCACTTCTGTTTGTCCATTGACAGAACTCAGCGTATGTGCAAACTTTTTTCGATCAGTTATTTACTGTTCTGGCTGACATACATTTCTAATTTCTAACCACTTTACTCACGTGAGAGTAAGATAGCTGATTATCGTCAATGTGATACCAATAACAGAAAGGGTCAGCCCGACGTATGTGAGAATTTCCAAGTTCTTTTCGTCTTTCTTTAACGAGGGGAAATATAAACAATAACAATACTTCAAAATATTTACAAATCTAAATACATCAATTTAATCAAGTTTTATTCTACTTTAAAAACTAAAATGTTAAACTAATACGTTTTTGTTTGAATATACAAGCAGATCTTATCGTACAAGGGAGTTGCAGGCGTTATGGTGACACTTACCTCTGATATATCGGCAGTCTCTGTACTAGATGATGTGTCCAGAAGAACAGCAAAATGAGTCAAATGATTGCATGTGCATTCTGTTTGGTATGCATCAGTAGATTTGACGTAGCACCCTTCTCCTGACCAGCCAATGGAACTGAAACGTAAAATAGATAATTTATCGATCAAGCAAGACTCTAGTGCAAGTCATGGGGATGGAGCCCCATATCCAATAATATTGATAAGTACTCGAGGTGACAAAGGTTAGACGATGATCCTTTTAACCCTTTAACTCCCACGAGTGACCAACACAGAATTTCTCCTTACAATATCAAAACAATTTCAAGAAGACAAGTGATGAGAATAAAGAAGATTATCAGTGAGGGGATTTTGAGTTGATCCAATACAAAATTATCCAAACTAACACCTGTATGGAACTGTATGGCACACATTTAGGAGAATTACTAGTGAGATCTTGGGAGTTAAAGGGTTAAGTATTTGCATGCATTCACTAGCTCTCAAAACTTGTTCTTCACGCGTGGAGAGCTTCATGTGACAAATTTGAACCTAGGGCACCACAATTTAGCTTACTGGAACTCTTTCGCAGCTTGACTTCATTCAGATATAAGTGATCGCATCAGACCGAGAAGAAACTGGTAAGCATAAATCATACCTTATTCCCACTTAATCAACCCAATGCTAGCCTCATGATATGTCTTGAACCAGAAGAAAAAAAAAAGGTAGAGAGACAATCAAGCTATATTTACCTCTCATTGATCATGTTCCAGAACATACATTTTTTCTCGTTAGTTGCATCCTAAAATAATGGAAATAATAGCGAAAAAGCATAATTCATGAAAGATACATAACATAACGCATTGTGGACTATATATCGAAATCTAACGAAATCCGAATTCATAAAGCAACGCAGGTAGGCTAAAAATAAGCGAGTTCCATTTCAGACAGTGACTCGATCTCAACCAGAAAAGACACGGTATGGTAAAAATTATCATGAAAAGAAAATCATATCTCATGCTACCTTCATGTTTTTGAACTTCAAAGTTATATTTTCCTGTAGTCTGGTGGGCGAAGGAATTATTGTAGCAGCCAAAATAATGGAGTTGACTTCCCTATTTCGGAGCAGTTAAAGTCAGAATTATTAAACTTCAAATGCACATTTCCAAGCATAAATAAAATAAATAAATATACATTGTTTAGCTTAAAACCGCCCAGTTTTTGGCTTGAAGAAACTAACAAAGCATATATGTATACAAAGATGCGAAAAGTAAGTATAATTCAGATCTGGGAGACCTTGGATTGTTCAGGGTACTGTTCTCTGGTTGGTTTCTGGTAAATAGTTGATGGAGGTCTTTATATATCACTCCGAGTATCACTGAACCTGGGAAAGAAATAAAAATGTAACAATTTCACGAATTGTGGAAAATTATGCTAAATCAACAAAAAAATCGAAATGAACACATGAATATATGGATTGATAAAAGAACAAAACGTCTAAACACCGCATATTAAAAAAATTAAATTTTCAAACCATTGTCCAAATTTGCCGATGGAATGATTAGGAGATTTTCTCCCGTAGGTTCCTCCAGACGAAAGTGGTGGCTGTGGTTTCGGTAGGAGATTTTCCTGACAAGAACATCTTGGAGAAAAGAAGAAAAGAAAATGGTACGAGTATAATGAAGATGATAATGATAATAATTACGATAATAATATATAGTAAAAATAGTAATACTACCACTAATAATAAGAACAATAATAAAAATAGAAAGATCGATTTAAAAACAAAGTATAATGGGTAATAATGTCAATGAGCGAGAAAAGTTCCTTAAAGTGTTTAAGGAGGATCAGTTTTTCTATCAAAATTCGAGGAGGTTTAGCGATAGAACAGTGATAATTAGTTTAGTGAATTACAGATTTATTGCCTCAGAATGCTGTGGTAAGGCTATCTTGTGCAATGAACGCTTTTCCATCGCCATCTCTTGAACCGGAGGGACCATGATGTCGAATGTACTTATCATATTAGAAAGTGCCTTACCCATGTGTATGCTGCTCATATTCAATTCACTTGTTGTGCGATTAAGGTTATACTGTCCGTATTCCAACAGGGATGTCTCCAAAGAGGTCAATTCAAGAAAGACGTCCTCTATCTCTTCCTGCGTTAGTTGACTTTTGTTACGTATCTCTTTTGTAAGACGCTGAAGAATGGTGTTTGAAGAATTGAAGATATCCTACGCAAACAGTGAAGTGATTTAATTCAAAGAAAGCATTGATAAACCATACTAAAATCATAATGTCAGGATACGCAACAAGCCATTAACATCAATTCTTCTTTGACCCAATGAAATCAACAAAGCAAATACTCTTTTTTATGCGTGAAATTTCAATCGGTTTGTCGGAAATACGTTTGATGATCAAATAATGATGTGATTTATAAATACATAGAGCAGGAACTAAGTTAGTAGTCACAAAAGTGATGTATTGTAAAACATGAACAAAACAAAAAAAAAAGGGAATATAAATAGAATACCTCCTTACGGAGGCTTTCCGCTCCTGGCTTAGTACCTGTGTGGAAAGGACACATATTAATATACGCTTAAAGGTAATAAGTCATTAATTTGAATAAATAAGAGCAATAAATGGCTGAGTAAAATAATTGAATAAATGAGTCAATTGCTGAGTGAGGAAAACACGAAATTGTTAAATGAGTGGTTCAAACAATTAATTCTCACATGAACGAAGAAATGAAGGAATTATCGGGTGACCAGAGAGACTGATACATTTAATGATAAAATGGATGAAAAAATAGATAATAAATGATTTTAATTCATCAAAAAAACCTCTATACATACCATTTCCTTGCATTGTGCCATTGAATAATCTTATATTTATGTAGATTTGCCCATAACATCTCTGGAAGTCAAAACTATATGATGGGCCACCGTTTACAGACTCCATCTTTATATTTTTAGAACGACTTCTCCAAATGAATTTATCAATCCTCCTAGTGCATTCTCCTTGCCAATGAACGGATTGCTTGAGACAAAAAGCGAAGTCTCTGCACCACGTCAGGATACAATACCAACGATACCAACTATACCAAAGATGACAGGTGATTCTTAACCAAGGCGGATCGGTTCCGTTTTCGATTCGCTGACAGGTATCTTTTACCCCTTTAAGTTCCAACTTTCCGTAATTCTTGGGACACTGGTAACTATGACCTGAAAGTAATCACGCAGGTAAAAACGTTAAATTCATAAGAAAATGCTTCCCTGTACCCAACTTCCGATGATAAAATTAATTTTGTGACAGAGACTTTAACCGCAATAGCCTGCTTCAGGTACCTCTTTGCAAGAGACCACGGAAATCTTTGGCTACAGCGAGAATATTTTCAGCGGCAAGTACTTAGTAATAAAACCATCATTTTGATGCCGACATCGATTAAAACAAGTTGATAAGCATATATAAATAAGATATGGAACATTTCCCTCCCTCCCCCTTCCAAAAAAAAAAGAAAAAACAAAACAAACAAATTCATACTCGACGGATGAACAAATAATGTCTTAAGTAGGTAGGATATGTTCCTGAAGTACAAAAAGAATTGGATGAACGACAAACTGACCCTGTGGCTAAATATATAAATTAAAATACAATGCGTAGTACATCATGGCGCCACTGGCCTTCTTCATACGTCAAGTTTCCTAAAAACAAGCAACTCAGAAGGTTACCATACTGCTTGGTCGTACTCACCAATCAAGAATGCAAGGAAGAGAATCCTCCAGAACATTTTGGCTAGAGATCCCTTTGAACCTTCAAATATGAATCCGGCCTTTTGTGTCTTAAAGATCACTGTCTCGTTAAACAGCGATGAAAGTACTTTTTTTTTTTGTCGATGACTTTGGGTAGAGGCTATATCCAAAGGCTAAACCTTGAAAGACCAAAGAAGAAGGCAGTGACCAAGCTCGGCGTGAGCTTTTAACACTTAATTCCTCGAGTTTGATGGCACTAAACTGACTAACTGTGTCCTTATTTACTTTATGAATTTAGAAAGTACCGGGATATGACACGAATACTTATTTTTCATATGGGAAAGTGTCATGGAAACCGACGGGCAACCGCAGGTGGCAATTGAGTAAGAAATTGCTCAAAGCAGAGTTCATAATAAAGGAACCGATATTTTTGTCGCCCACAACACTTTTTGCGACTTAACCTCCCCTTAACACGAACATAATGGTTTTCAAATTTGCTACCCTCTTAATATAAAATAACGGACGACAAGTCATAGGTTTTCAAAATATTTTTCCGGAATATTTCAAAATTAAAATTCACCTTTAAGTTAGGTACACTTTTTGAATTGCAGCTGTTTTTCTGTTAATGACATTGCCATGGACAGATGAGTAATAACTGAGAATTGAAAGAAGACAAAGAGTGTTCAACACAGTCGGCATCCTATTGAAAACAAAGCCGAATTTCCAACTTTGCATAACGAACTGTCATGAGGTTGAGCACGTTTTACCTGCGGAAAAGATAAATTTTCAAATGAATATTTTATCATATCTGCTAGGGGAAGTTTTAAGGTTAAACTTCCTTCTGGCCACAAGATTTTTTCCTTGTTTTTTCGGTACCCTTAACTGAAAGACCAAAAATATATATATCAACCTCGACAATTTGAAACAAATACATCTTTTAAAATTTTAATTCTTCCTCAAGCTATTGAAGCTATTAGCGTTTTACAAATTGAGAGGAAAGCAATTAGCTAGGCGGCGAATGATGTTTGTCACAATTGGTAGGACGAAACACCAAAAAAATAACACTTAACTACAATTGAGACCCTTCGGATCGGTTCTAAACTCAAAGTTATCTCGAAATTCTTCGGTACGGCTACGGAACTCGAGAGCCAAGAAACATTCTGCTACTGAATTATGTAACACTTTACAATGACTACTAACTGCACACGGAGATATTTCGGCAACGAATGTCACTAGATTGCATACGTTACGCGACAAAAACAAAAGATGTTTCGTGATTGTCTCGGTTCGTTTTCTTTTTTAAAGTTCTTGAACACCTTCGAAACAGTCTTTTTGTAATCAAAGTCTTTTCAACAACAATAATAATGATAAATTACAAATAAGGATTTTACTTAACTTTATCAGTATGAAAATAAATATGTACTTTTCACTTGACCAGCGGCGCCCATTAAAAGGCACATAACATTAATTAAGGTCATTCATTAAATGGTTTGAACCCGGGGGTAACATGTAACAGTGTAGTTTGATCGTCTGGGTGAGTGTAGTGCTGAGAAGGACTGTTGTCGGTTATGGTGACTGACGTTTCGACAACCTGAGCGGAAGTCATCATCAGAGTCAAGTGAAAGGTTGCTGTCAGCCGAATGCACTTGGTCCGGTTTGTGTAAACTGATTGGTCAGTTTTGCCGTGATGTTGACATCGCCTAAAGACTCAAGTGGCGTGGGTCAGTCGTGATTGGTCTGTTTCGATCCGTTAGTGAAGTTAGGTCGTTCTGTTCGGTTCGTTTGTAGTGTTAATGCCGTGAATGAGTCGTTTGTATGGTGCCGGTAGTGGTTGACACCTATTGAGGGTAGTCTGTTCCAGTTTAGTAAACCAGCTTTCCAGGGTCAGTCACTGAAAGTAGTTGGTGCTGTAGGTTAGGCACTGCGCAGTGCCAGTCCATAGTGTGGTTCGTAAGTCGGTGATGTTCAGCAATGTGATTGTCTACATCGCCTTTCCTCGTCGCTCGTTTGTGTTCGGTCGGTCTAGTTGTGAGGTTTCTGCCAGTCTCACCGATGTAGGGGGCGCGGCAGTCGGAGCAATTATCTTTTATACCGCTCCCTTTCTGTTCCTCGGTTCGTCTTTGTCTTTGACGTTAGTCAGTATCTGACTTATATACACAGTTTATGTCAAAGACAAAGGCGAATCGAGGAATTATTATTATCATCTGCTATTATATGATTTAAGTTGATAATGATTTGACGAGAATATCTCGGGAATCATCCTCTCGATTCCTAACCATAGTAAACTAACCAGTGTCCTCTTCTAGTGTTCGTATCCAAATTCATTCATAAACAAAAGGTTTCTCTGAACTGTCATTTCTTCTTTCGGTTACAACACTATGTTTAGCTTTAGTTTTTCTCGAAATATTTCCGGAGGCAGTTTCATTTTCTTGAGAGCTTCTATTAATACTTTTTCCATTGTCTACTGATGGGAAAATGGAATGGAGCTTTCTTCTGAGTCGACTTCTTATCTGCAAGAATAAAGCAACAAAAAATGTCAAAACCAACTCACGTCCATTTATTTGAAAGAATTAGCTGTAGAGAGCTGAGTCAAGTTAATGAGAAAAAAGGTGAAATTAATCATCGGATTCATTTTCAGTTGGCAATAAAATTGGCCCAGGACGATTAAAAAGAGGAAAAGATAAGAAAAAAAACAGCTAAAGAAATCTAATGAGGAGTGATAAAAAAGGAATTGCCTATCGATAGGAAGAAAATAAAATTGATTTAACCTGGAGACACTACAAGCTTGAAACGAAAAAGTGATATTATACCTCCGTGTTTCTCACGCAGTGCAAGACGAAAATCATAAAACCCTGTTGAAAAAAAAACATTGATCTCGTTGAGTCAAGATTCTATCTCGTCAGTTTTTCTTACAAGTACAGAGATATACATTTTCTTTCAAACTTACTTGGTTTGAGTTGAAAATCGTGAGAATATAGGCAAAAGCTTTGTGCAATGGCAATAAAACGCCAAACAGCCACGTGACACCCAAGAGAGGAATCATTACCACGCATGCTCTGATGCCAAGCCTACAAAGGAATGTTTTTCTTCCTCTTTAAGACATCAAATCACCGAAGAATAAGATCATCATTATCATCGTCATTGTCGTATATTTGTTTGTTTTTTGTGCATGTGGGTGTGTGCGCGTGCAAAGACTACCGATGAACTCTTGTTTATTTGTTCTCTTTTGGATTCCTTACGTTAAAGATTTCATTCTCTACCTGATTTGTTCAGTCTGATTGTCTTTTGTTTGTTGCATCGTCGTCATCTCCCTGATAACTCGCATAAGGATCACAATGTTAAGCTAAAAGTATAAAAAATAGTGATTACACCGAGATACTATTGATGTAATGATAAATTAAAGACGAAAATAGCTCAGTAATTGTTTTTTCAATTCTTGCCCTAATTCCTTCTACTTTGTTCATTGCCGTCGATGCCGTTTTCATCACTGCCACTGTTAACAACGTTGTCTTGACACGCAGTTACACGTAAGCCTATAATCAATAGATGTTCAAAATCAAGTTAGTGATAAATATAAGGGGGACTCACCGATCCAATCAGCAATACGAAGACAATGAATATCCAGATCAGACCATTTTCGTGAGAAAGCCAGCAGCTTGACAGACGAAAAACAAACAAACCAAAAGAATAAATAATAATTTAACGGCAGTATTAACAAATAATAGATTAGATACATCATTACATTTTTCGAAGCTTTGCTTAAAGATCTTTTACGAACAAGAGAAACATTATTATTACTTTCCTCACTGAAAGGTACATGTTTTACTTACTATTTCTCGCCGACAAAACTCTCGATTCCCGCAATGCCTGCTGTGATGCTCAAGGATAAGGTGACCACAAGTGCAGAAAAACCTGTGACAGAAAAGCCGAAAACATTCACTCCTGGTTTGCAAGAAAATATGTTTGAAACGGAATCTAAAATGCACCAAGGAGTTGAGTAGGGGTGTCCTAATGGTGCAAGAGGTTTAAGGTTGACTTCCGGAAGAGTTATTGCCGGGTGTGCTGTTGGGTAAGACAGCTCATTATCTTTAATTAGATTTTAGTCCACCAAAATTAAGATTTTTTTTCAGATTTACTAGCAGTGAACTAACTTCCACATGCATTTCAGGATGAGATTTAATGCTCCTATTCTTTTATGCCGCTAGAGCCGGGAAGGAGCCAGTCATTTCTTAGGTTTTACGCTTTCATATCAGCTTTTACTTTAACCTCTTTTAATCCATTTATTCACACACAAGCAAAGGAACTGAAATATGGCCTTACCCCACGTAACTCCGTGGCATATCTTCATCTTGTTTGTAACGTTGTAGACTTTTACAACAAACAAGTAAAGGTAAACTCCCTCGATGAACATCCAACAGAAAGCGGCCATTAAAAAGAACTGCTCAAGGGCTGCTACCATAACACACACTTTCTGGAAAGAAGAAACAGCTCAGCTATCTGTTGCTGCAGTTAAGTAAAACCCTTCGTGAGCAAAGAAGTAAAGCCCAGCCTTCATATAGCATGGATGATCATTTAGCTTTTGCTTATGCTAAGACGTCTAGAATAAATATATATTTCTGGCAAAATCGTGGTTTAATCGAAAACTTAGGGCATTGCCTCATATCCAAATGAGAAAAGACAGAAAAATCTGAAGAAACCTACAGTAACCTGGTTTATTGTTCCTTACTTTGTTCTCAGTCGCACCAATCCCACCAAGAAATATGATTTGAGCTGCGCCAAGCGAAGCAACCAAACTAACACGGATCTGAGACAAAGGACCTCTCATCTCCCTGGGGCAAAGAATTCAAAGGATTGCCGAGAGGAACAGAGCCGTCTGTGAGGATGAAAATTGTCTTCGAAAGAATAAACACTCTTGAGTAGTAGTGTCAGTGTATGATATTGAATAATGTGTGTCTTTCAATGTTAAACAACTTTCTTATAAAGTACTTACGTGAGAAAAACGTAGCCGAGAATTGTCATGGTAATTCCAATCAGAGATAATGTCAAACCCATGTAGGTAAGAATCTCCAGAATTTTGTTGTCGGTCTGTGTAAAATATGTAAGATAGCACAAAACTAGGTACATATGCTTTTAGTATAAACAAAGTCAGATAAGGCCCTTCTAAAGTTTTTAAATGCATTCAATTTTTGTCTTTTTTTTATAAATTATGATACCCATGATCTAGCACACCTCAGATACGTCTTTATCGTAAGGTTCCGTGCGAAACTGCATCAGGACAGCAAAATGGGTCAAATGATTGCAGCTGCATTCCGTTTGAGATTCGTCCATAGATTTTACAGAACAACCTTGTTCTGACCAGCCTACCGAGCTGCAGGAGAAAGCATGATTTGAAAAGGCTGCTAAGAGATGGGATTGATTAAATTTATCGAAAAATCAAACTGATAAATAGATGCGATCGCGATGTTTTTGAATAACTAAGTAAAGTCGCTAATAACTAAGCTAAAATCGCAGCCTATATTGTGCCAAAACCAAATGCAGAGCAAGTAGACAACTTAAAGCACGTCGCCACTAAATGATTGCAACCACTAAGAATATCAGCTACGAATTTCATACATTTTTATTATTTGGCTCAGTTGAGTGAAAGAAGTAACCTCTTGCTGCTGCAGTAATTAACAAAGGAAATAACTGTATTCTCTCACCTGCTGTCTGCTGTGTTCCAAAACACGCAGTCTCGTTTCCTTTTTGCGGCCTGTAGTTAACAAAATCGTATGATCCTAACAAGTTAAATCTCTCAAAGGAAATAAAGACCCAAATAAGATGGGGAAGAGGGTGGAGAAGATTCAACTCAACTTTTGAAAGGGCTCTTTCCCTTTCTGTGTTTAACTATGCTGTCTCCTTGGCTAATGATTAATTTTATTAATTCTCATATTCTCGCCCAGACACATACTCGTTTACGTTCTGAAGAAAAAATGGTAATCGAAAAATCTGGTCCAGTTGCGGATACCGACACCAGGAAGGGTTCACTTAATTTATTTCCTAATACACGTTTGGTTAGTGTCAATTTCGTACTGATCCAGTAGTCCTCTCTTAAGGTGATGTGAGGAGCTTCAACAAGATGTGTTATTTCCTGCACTTGCCTGAAAATTCCTGAACATTAACGTAACATTATGCGTCAGCCTCGTGGGAGGTGGAATGATTGTAGCAGATATTACGATCGTGTTGAGATGCCTACGGTGGAAGTCGATGGAGCAAGTTAGTCACAAAATCTGAATTTGCGATAGAAAAAAAGAAAATAACACATGTAAAGATGAATCGTAGATTGCGGTGGATCATTGAACTAGTCAGTTTTCTCTTTGTTTTATTTTGTTGTTGCTTTTGTTGTTGATGTTGTTTTTTTGGAAATATTTCTTAGTTGATTCATCATTCATTTCCTCTTTTAAAGCATAGGGAGGACTAGAAGCATGGGAGACATAAAGGGACGAGAAAACATACAGAAAAACTAGAAAAAAAAAAACACACGCACACACACAAACCTGCTTTTGTTAGTCGTCTCTTTGGTGTAAATATCATCAATCAAAAGCATTTTAGAAAGACTTTTGTATAAAACTCCCATAACTACTTCTGAACCTGAAAATGAACAAGAACGGTAATATAAGGTGCTGGAAGATGAATGTTATAAAGAAGATGTTCCAGGAACTCCTGTTATAGATATGATAAATGTTGAATTTAGCTCACATTGAATACGCACTAATGGATGGACTTAGTATAGAACGTATTTGATAGAAGAATCCTTTACCAACCGTTCTGAAAGTTTCCCGATGGAATTTTAACGAAGTTCTGTCCTTCAGGCCCCTGGAGACCAAAATCACTCTCATTTTGATGGTAAACACGTCTGATTTCCAAATCTAGACACACAACGAAACAAACTTAAAATCAATCGGAAGGAATACGAACAAAGAGAAAAAATACACCAGTCAACTTAAAGCCAAACTTAATGACCCTAAGACTGATAAGAAGACAAAGTTTGATTCTTTGGGGCCTTTTTGCCCTTTGACGTCAAAGTAGAAGATGACCTGCATAAGCAGGTCTTACCTTGGCCTGGAAAAAAAATATGTTCCTAAACTGCAAAGTCGTCTCTTTTGATAAGAAAGTTTTAATGAACTCACATTAAAAACAAAATGAAACAAAAAACAAAATTACACAAATGGTACAGGCTAAAATGCCCTTTCTCCTTTTATTTATGTACCCAGATTGGTCGCTCACGCCGTTCATCGTATTCTGTAGTGATAAAAATATTATCAATGTAATTTATTTCATTTTTTTAATTTTAATTTTTTTTTTCGACACAGAAACATTTTAGGGTTTTTTTCTACAAAACGATCACGACGTGAAAGTCGACACTACGACACTAGAGGTAATAAATAATTTTTCTTTTTTTTTTCCCTTACCGATTTCTTGGCTGTTAATGCTAAGGTTGGGTGTTGTTTTATTAAGGTGATACTGAGCATACTCCAACACAAATTGTTCTAAAGTGTATGTAGCTTGAAAAACCGCCTCCATTTTTTCCTCCTCTGTTTGATTCCCAAACGTGCCATTAGAAAATTTGGAGAGTGTCTCCTCAAACGCATCCAAAGCGCTCTAAAAAGGATTGATTCAGTAAATAAGCCAACGAAATCGTTGGAACAACACAAGAAAATTGGTCATCAGTTCCTAAAGCACGGTGTTAATTTATATCAACGAAACTTATATTAGTACCAAATATTTCGAGTTGCATGCTTATCGATTCTTTTGAAAACTATAACATGGTGAGCTAATACCTCAAAAGGTTTTAGGACACTTATTGTAGGACAATTTCTTGAAGGAAAATATCTCCAAAAAAGGAATATGCAGAATACCTGGATGGATCCCTCTCTTTCAATGTCAAGGAGGCCAATGGCGTTCAGTACCTGATAAGTAATAAATTTCCGAAAGCCAAGTATCAGTATTTCTAAGAACCAGAGGCATGCCTTACTCCACTGCATAACTTACTCCGTTTCTTGCCTGGCCAAGTTGTTTCATATCAGAATTTTTTTTTACTATATTGGCGCGCGATATTGCTTATACATGTTTTGAGATCATCGTTTTCATCAATCAATTCAAGCACGTACCTGAGAGTTCAAAGTCTGTGGAGCTTCAGCATTGTCATCATCACTATCATCGTTATCATTCTTTACTACTAAACTGTCTAAAAAAACAAAAACAAACAAACAAACAAACAAACAAATCGAGTATCTAGGTAGGCGATAAATGTAATTACTTCCGTTGGACGACCAAAGAGGAATCTATACGTCACCCTGTCACTGTGTCATTTGTTGCATTTTCCTTAATCAGATGTTTAAGGAACTCTGTCTGCAGATGAAAAAATTTTCTATCTACCCGCTAAAGTATTTCTATTCTCAGACACCTCACCTCCCCTAATGCTGATGTTTTGCAATCTCCTTAAGTTTGCACGCATGTTTTACATTAATCACAAACACAAAATCACAGCAGAGATGCGTGACTACTTTTTAAACATGGGAAATATGGCCACAATATACAGGGGAAATATGATCTATGTCAATGTCTCAGCAACTGCGCACCTACCCCTCCCATTACCCAAAACAGTCAACTGATAACAAGTTAAGATTAAAATTGGGTTAAGGGTGGAGTACGTGCGAATTTGCTTAGATACTGACATTGATCCCAAACATACCATTTAGTTTTGATTCAGAGTTGCACCGAATCACTTTAACAGCAAAGATGTAACGACCGCTACAAACGTAATTGACCTGGATCCGTGTGTGAGGTAAATAACTGAATATTTCTACTGTAAAAGTTGGTGGAAATCGAAAGTAAAAGTCAAAATCACGACGGCACCGATTTCTGAGATCGTTAGACCCATAACAGTTCCGAAATGCATCGCACCATCTCAGTGAAGAATGATAACCCAAACCAACTGTGTACCAGATGTTGTTTGTTCCATTTTTCAGGTAATTGCAGGTATTGGAACTCTTTTTCCATAACGCGGTGTTCAAACATGGGGGCACTAAATATCAGAATAAAATGTTTTTTTAATGATTTTATAAGATTTTAAACATGAATCAATGATATATACACATAAATTCAAATAATAAACAAGTTCAATGATATGTACACATAAATTCAAATAATAAACAAGTTTGGCAAAATAATAAACAAGTTTGGCACAAACCTTTTCCTGTTTTTCTCGATTGGCATTCTATGGAGGTAATCCTGATGGCGAATGTCTTCAAAAAGTAGTTTCTTCCGTATTTTTGTATACCGCAATACTTGAAGTAAACGTGTTTGAAGTGAGAGACGTCATTCACTCCTACCCCTGTACTTACATCGAAGAAAGATGAACGGAGTCTATAAAACTTTAAGGAGCAATAGCTTTTCCATTCGGTTGTTTGATGAAGGCATATTGAAAAGTAATCACACCACAACTGTAAACATTGAGCAAAGTCACGTTTCCGGTATCCCCCAGAACTTCTTATTTTACAGTCAGCTTTTATCCAATGTTGAGAAGTGGCGTTCTTGATTTGCTGGCAGTTACCTCGCTTTAGCTCTGCGATGTTAAGCGATTCATAAGAATAACAATCTTTTCCTGTTTCAAAGAAAAAAACAAAAAGGACCCCTTAGTCCAAATAATACACACCCAGTGATATAATCTTAAGAGGCAGATTATATTTTAGCAAAGGGACTTCGAAAAAGTAAGGTGAAAAAAAAATAGTCTTTTTCTGAGCCTAGTGGCCCAGACAGCCTTTCCCTCCCCTGGATGAGACGCTACTTCATCACAAGGTAACCCCCAGAATCTCATCAATCTTCCCTGGAAATTTGCCAGTAACCATTTATACTCTCAGGGGGAGAGACACACTGTGAAAGTAACGCGCCCTTCCAACGAACACAAGACAAGGTCTGGAACCCAGACCACTCGACACGGAATCCAGTGTTCTGAGTATCAAAGAGGAAGAAGAAAGAGCCAAGAAGCTCACAGCAGGCAATATTTAAATTGCCAGGACCAAAACAGTCTAGATGCTCTTCTAACTAAGACTGTCAAAATCATTTTTAGATTTTTAAGTTTCGAGGCTCTTGGAGAGTTTTTTTTTTCGTTTTTTTTCCCAATATTTCACGATTTTGACACATTTTTAATCCACCATTAATTTCCTCGTGATTTCGTTGGCCACCTTACGTCACGAATGACCCCGCGTAGGTCGACATTTGCCCTACGATTATTTGCGTCGAAACAAAGCAAGGAGGAAAAAATATCATTACATTTCTACTATTTTATATGGAAAAAAAAACCAATTTGATCTGTAGAGTCTAATGATAACGTTATTAAAAAGCTGGTCGCCAATAAGCAACACTGGCTTTTTAACTAGCGGTTTTTGCGCGATATGAGCATTAATTTTATTAAATAAATAAACCCCTTTTTTCCTTGCCAGTAGGTCGGCTGTTATTTTCTTCGGCTGAGAGATTGCCCTCCAAATTTCACCATTTCTCTTGAAGCTTTGCTTCCCGGCCAAGTATTCAGTTTATTTCACTTTCAAATCCGTGAACAATATCAATTGCGATACCCACTGCCCGAAGTGGGTCTAACTACTGAATAATTTTAAACTTCTTTAAATTTAGAAGCGTTCGGTCTTCCTCACCTCTTGAACGAAAAAAAAAATGGCATTCGCAAAGAAGATACATTGCCAAATGGATCTTTTTTGAATAAACTAAATTCATGCAAAATGAATGTTAAGTTGAACAAAAAAAGCTAATTTTTTCCTGCTCCTGGCTTAGACTCGGTTGACAGAGAACTAAAACGTATTCAAAATGTCTTTCAAGCCACGAAATAGAAAGCAAATACATTTCCCAGTATTGGTCATTTTCCTCTTCTTTCATATCGTCTGTCACTAAAACTGACTTACCTTGAGCTATATTCCGAACATTCCAAATAACTGCAAAAGAAAGGAAACACAACCGCGGCAAAACATGACAAAAGTAAACCATTCTTTTTAATAACACGGCAGTGTTGCACTCGAGTCGTTGAGGCATTGCTCAAGTGGAAAAGAACAGGTGGAATTTTAAGCAAACAAACGATTTGATCTGAATATTGGGCCACGGCCGAATTTATTGTTCAGTGCTACCTGTCACCCTGACATGTTTTTCGTCACAGTCAATATCGATTCCCTTCACGGTTAATTCTTGAGGTAAATAATTTGGTATGCTTAAGAGACTGTGGTCTTATTTCCTCAAACTGCAATCACAGAAACATATTTTGTTAACCTTTCCATATTATTAGTAGAGTATTCGTTTTCGTTTGGACCTGTTATAATTAACGCATTTTTCCTGGTGTAAGAAAAATAATTAGGTTGAATAGGAGATATAAGCATGATAAAGCGATGGAAGAAAACCAATATTAAGGTGTATTAGAAAGCACGTTTCAAATTGGTATTAATACTGGCAGTTATATGAATAAGTTAGTTTAAACAGCTATTTTAATTTTTAATTAAACCTTCGCCTTGAGGTAAATAATTTTATCTCCTAAAATCACCAAGATAGAGCAGTCCATCAATTCCAACTGACCTGAAAGTTCAGTATTGGCTGAGTACTAAACGGAAACATTACCCTATCATAATGAAAAAAATATATATATGGGTAATATAAGGGGCTTTATGCATATTTGATAATGAAAAGAATGGCATATACCATAATTTAAACGTAGTCGAAATTGGCTCTATATTCGTCTAAGCGTGTTACGTTAGTTTTGCAGAATTTATCAGACGATTTATGCGAAAATAAACCTTTACACGGTCAGTTAGAAACTCTCATGATGTGGAATGGTGAAAAAAAAAATTAGGACCATTCTAATCCAAATGAATAATATAGGACCACATTGTATTTTTATTACCTCATGTGCTATGAAAAATTTTAAAGAAATAATGATTAAAAAAAGCAAAATCTTTACCAAATCAAAATTAGTTGAAGCAAAAAGGCTTCTTGAGCTATTGTATACAAAGGAATCATTTTGCCGTAAGCGGCAGCTATCAAGCGTTCCCTGTAACCAGTATATTTAAGATTATTAGCTTTGTTGTAGAGGAAAGGTCCAATCGTTTTATATGTCTTGGTTCTTTCTACACAGAATTCGAAAATCGTGGCGTTCAAGAATCATTTCGCGTCGTTACCGGGTTGGATGAATACCTTATGGCGGCTGATTTTCATTTGTTTTCACTCAATCATTACGCGACTGTATTGTTGTATTGATTCCGTGTATTCGTCCTTGGAAACTCGACATATTCAGCCAGCAATTATTCACAATTAGCCGATTATTTACTTTTTGTTTCCACAATGCTGATAAATAAATGCTAAATGCTCATCACATTTTCCAGATTAATTGCATTTATGCGGTCTTATCCGGAGGTAAATCTGCAGTATTATGTTTACATCTAAATTGGCTTTCATTTGGTATGAAAGCAGCGACTCTTGGATCACGTAGCTTTTGATCGGTTGATTTTTATTGAAGTTTTCACCCTACGGAGAAAAATCTTAGAGCGGTGGAAATTTGGTTCAAATTACAACGTAGTTTTATATTTAGTCTGGTGAGAGAATTTTTTTTCTTTTTTTTTTTTTATTATTCTTAACTTTTATACACGAGTTTAAAAATCAGCCACTCAGTATCTATTTATGGTGCTCCTAGAAGCAGACGAAGGTTTCGCTCATCAGGTGTTAAATAAGAAGAGAAAAATTAATAAAGGCAATTCATAAAGATGCGGTAATATTTACAGGAGTTGATTTAAGTGCTTCGAGACGTCAACAGAATCCATAAGCAAAATCAATAACTACAGCTTCAGAAGTCTGTAAATAATTTAGTGAGATCAAAGAAAACCTTATCAGTTGAATTAAAGTTTTTTGTTAATATTTAGATGAATGGAATTTAGCTCTTTTGAACTACTTCTGACCTTGTACACAATTTTAAATCTACCACAAATATTAGAGCAAAATCAAATGATAATTATTTTGAATTAAAGAAGTTTTTTTACACTGTCAAATCATAAGTGCATGGCTTATTCAAATTTCTTACTTAAGTGTTATCAGCCACCCCAATGGAGACTCCATTGGGCGATTGCCCCTCGCCCGATAGCATTTTTATCATCCTGGGCCCGGTTGTATAAAGGTTGGATAACACTATCCAAAGGATTAATCGCTATCAAGCGGATAAGTGATCGCAAAACTTATGGCATTATCCACCGGAAAGAGATTTATTTAGCGGATAGTGTTATCCGACCTTCGCACAACAAGTGCCTGATGCATATCAGCCGTGCTAAAATTATTCTCGCTCATTGGCCATTGGACCGAGCCCCGTTAACCCATAATGTTTTGTATTAATCTAATTATGATCAAATAAAAAGGAAGTACACTTTAGGTATGTAAAGTAGAGAGTGATGCCATACTCTCGAGAAAGTGAAAAAAGAAAAGAAAAACAAACACCCAAATAAGCATGATATTCATTCTGTTTCTTGCCTTTAGCTCTCAGGCCAGGTCTTTGTTTATTATTACTGTTTTTTTTTTTTCCTTTTTTCACTTAGGAAGTGAAAATAAATTGCATCAAGAAGTGAGGTGCATTTATTCTAACAATCTACGCAATGTGATAATCCTTTATTCAGAGAGCGAAACACACGGCTCGAGACTCACGTTTTACGCATATGATACGCCACACACCTCACGATAGACTCAGCACGCATGACGCATGACGCATGACGCACGTTTTTTAGTGTTTCTTGTTTTACGTGAAGAATCATAATAGATAATTACTATTCCCGCGACGAGCTGACTAACAAACTTGTAAACTCTATCTCTTAGACTGTGCCATTCCATTAGGCTCTATGGCTTGGCGCTTGTTGATTTTGAATCTGGAATAAACTAGTTGGCTGCATTTGAATTTTTGTTTCTTTTTTGTTTTACTCCATCGGCATCACTTTTGGCTGGTTTCTCTCTTCCGTGGAAGGGAAAATCATGCCAATTCTTTGTTGCAGTCGATCTCGAATCTGCAGGTGAAGGAAAATAGAAAAATCAAGCAAATAATTGATTATAATAAATTCCCTTGGCAGATAACCCTGTTCATGCATGTAGTGTTCAAGAATGAAGTTTACGAGAGGTACCATTAATACATCGCATCATAATGATAATTAGCAGGTAATTTAGTCTTAAAAACTGAGTTGAAAACGCAAATTAGCCACCGTAAATGGTAAAAAAGCTGACGTTTCGAGTTTGCTACACTCTCCCACCGACGCAGCACCACAGTTTCTTTAGAAACTTATCCCTTTATTCATGATGATAATTAAGTTGATAGATTAATGATGATAACAAAACCAAGAGCAGTTAAATTCGGTCTGTAATCATACGAGTTATCAACAAAATCGGATCCGGACGAACGCGAAGCGGGATATGGACACTCGTATACAGAAGGCAGTAGTAATATACTAACTCAGCTACAATAAGAGATATTTTTTTTGGTAGCTTAGTTTTTCATTTCATGGATTCATGTATAGGGAAATATTGCATCATTTCTTGGAAAATCTCACTTGAATGTTCCCAACGCAGTGCAGATACATTTTTTTTTGCTACCTTAGTTTTTTTCGGTCAAATACACGACCTTTATACATTATACACTAAGACTACCTTGTTTAGATAATTATCTTGATGACGTGGATTCATTTATAGAGAAATATTGCATCATTTCTTGGAAAATCTCACCTGACTGTTCCTAACGCAATGAAGAAGAAAAATCAAGAAACCCTAATAAAGAAGAACGAACCTTAAATTATACGTCGTCATTTGGGAATATAACGCACCGATCAAAAGCTGAAATTTTTTATGTGATCGTGCTCTTCGGGATATACTTAAAAAACATTTATTATTACCCGCAAGGAATCAAAAGGTTGGGAAACTAACAAGCACAATTTTCAGTAAATAGCGAAAGTTTTGCTCAAGCCCAACCTTAGCCGTTGTCCCTAACACTTTCTCTTTCTTGCCAGGGATGGGTGATGGCTAAATGCCACGGAGACATTAGGAAAAAAACAAACAATAAAAAAAATAACAACAACAACAAAACATGACAAAACAGAAAAAAACAAACAAACAAAAATAATAACAAATGGATGATTGTCTCTACCATATGAGCGTTTAATGCACATAACGATATTCGTTAATCATGTCAGAGAAATAAGTATGAGCAATACAGGAGATCTTCTTGGTCTGAATTGTGCCAACTTTACAAGCTTCAAGAAAATATGAATTGCAAAAATTTAAAAATGTAACATAAACAAACATAGCTACACAATGGTTTCAAACCTGAGTAGAGTTAAGGATGATAAAAATGTAGGTGAATGCTCTATGAACTGGTGACAAAAGGCCAAACAACCAAGTGAATCCCAGAAGAGGAAGCAAAATAACACATGTCCTTATCCCAAGTCTGAAAGTAGGAAGGAAATATGAAATGAGCCTATAAGAAAGCTTGTTTAACTAGATCAAGTTTATTAATCGGTCGCTGTGTTTAGCTAGATACGTAGTTTCTTCACATTAAGCCTTAGCTGTGTGATTTGTTTTGTTAACTTCCAAAGTGGCTGTCTCCAACCAAGAGCATAACTGGGTATTGACAAACTGTCAGAGAAAACTGAGAAAACGCTAAGAGCTTACTTGAGATGGAAAGTTGTCTCAAGGAAAGTTGCAATTTACTTAATACTACAAAATCCCTTTAAAATCTCGGCCGTGTGAGCCACTATGCTCGAGAGTAGACATTACCTGGTTTAATAAGTGAATTCAAAATCGCATACTACATTATTCCTAAAGAAAGATGTTTTAATAGAATTTTGATTTTGATAGACCTCGCTTACCGTGGAGTGACAGAACGAAAAACATCTTTCTTTATTTCTTTACCGAGCTCAAAACTTACCATCTCTCTAATTCCTATCTACATACATTATTCTTGGTTAACAACGTTGCTCACCGTACGTGTTGAATAGTTCCCCTTTTTTGCTGCATTTTGGTCATTTCTCTGATGACTCGCACAAGAATCAGTATGTTCAGCTTAAAATGAAAACATCTCAATGACTGACAACGAACGAATTGGTGGGATACAGATAGGTAGAAAGAGGAACACAAGCAAACACTAGGACACAAACATGCAGAATGACAGCCCATAGTAAATAGTGCTCAGTAGAAAAACAACGATGATAAATTGTAGTCCATTGATTGTAGTAGAGAACACTCCTTATCAAGTATGGTTTTACTTACCACTTCAACTATTATCACAAACGCAATAAAAATCCAAATAAGATTGTTTGCAGAAGACATCCAGCAGCTATTCAAAAAAATGAAAATGTCTTATAAAAAACCACAATTGGAGAGAAAATGGCAAAGGAATTTCAGGGTTTTTTATATCTATAAATATTTCTCATTAACTGTTCATCGTCGACAAAGCTCTTGATTCCGTCTTTTCCTGCAGCGATACTCAAAGAAATAATGACCATTACTGCAGGAAAAACTGCAAGAGAAAAACAATAAGTAACTCGGAGTTGTGACAAGATACAACTGCAGACACTGAACACAGAGATGTGAGTATTGCTACTGAAACTTACCCCATGAAAAAGCATGATAGATAGCCATCCGGTTTTTAATGTTGTAAACTTTCACAATAAACAAGTAAAGGTAAATTCCCTCCACCATCATCCAACAAAAAGCGGCCGTAAAAAAGTATTGCATCAGAGCCGCCATAGCGACACAGGTAGCCTAAAGAATTGCCGATACAAAAACGCAGTTAAGAGCTTTGTGCTGCAATGGCAATAAGCATCCGTGTTTGTCACTATATCGAGTAATTCAGGAAGTCCTGATTATGAGAAAATCATGATTGAAAGTGAGTGCCCGCCGAATGCTTGCCACCCGTTAGGAGAGTCGTGAAAGTGCTTCGCTATATTTTGTTATAGAACTGCAGGTCAGGGAACCATGATGAGTAATTTCTTGATCTCATGTAATAGATGACATCAGGACTAGCAAATATGAAAATGGTTGCATTATGAAATTGCTGCGTGGTTACACAGTTGTGCCGATTTTGAAGCATTCGTGGTTTCAGCCCGCTAAATTTGACAAGGCCGTCCATTGTATAAGTAGCAGAATATCTAGAATTGTGGCCAAACAACAACTGGATGATGATCATGATGAAAACAATGATAGAATGTAAAGAAGTGAACGAAAGAGGAGATCAGACATGAGTCCATCAGCCATATTATTTCTAAAAAAAGAAGTCTTGCACCACATAAATAGCGCATTGTCGTCTTTAGCAAACAGATCTTACGAATTCTTTTCATCAATGTTCTCATATTTAGCATCGTAAAACAAAAGATCCTTTTTTTGCCAAAAAAATTATAATGGGTAAGTAAGTGCTTGGTTAGTTAAGTATAAAAGAGCACAAACCGTGATTGTTGATTTGTTAATACCAGCGAGAAAAATGACTTGCCCAGCTCCAAGAGATCCAGTCAGACTCACTCTTATTTGAGAGAGAGGTTGATGCATATCACTGTAACAAGAAAAAGCGCTCAACGACGGAATAAGTTATCACCTAAATAATTATTAGGAAACATTGAAAAACAGCCCCCAATTTAAGTGGTGTTACACTTGTCTGTATTTTGACTTACCTCAGGAAAATGTAGGAGAACACAGTAATTATTATTCCAATGAGGGAGAGAGCTAAGCCCATGTACGTAAGGATGTTCAATGTTTTTTGATGTGTTCCTGTTATCTGCTTTGCAGGTGAATAGAATACGAAAAAACAAACCAAGAAACAGCAATAACAAAGAAAAAAATTATAATGAAAGAAAAGAAAAAAGTACCATTTAAAAGTTGCATGAACGTAGTAGACACGAGAGATGCTCTCTCTTTGAACTCGATCACTGAAAGATTAAGTTCGTTTAGTTCTTAATTTTGCAAAGCAGAGCTTGTTTCAAAGTAGGTATCAGATAAACATCATTCTCTTAGTGTTATGACTTGAAAAGATGTCCAAACATTTTGAAAGTATGCGTCATTACTGGTGTTCTTTGCCTTTGTTACAGATGTAGCCGAGTGTTTTGTAAATTAAATTATGAAATTATGAGATCGAAAACATAGCAACAAACACACAAACAAAAAACAAGTTAATATGTTTTCACATTTTCATTACCGTTTGAGTACCATCGTACTCGAATAAAACCGCGAAGTGAGTCAAATGATTACAACTACACTCTGTTTCTTCTGAATTGCTCTCTGACGTTACCACATGGCAGCCCTCCCCAGACCAGCCGTCTGGACTGAAAAAGGTATGGTGAATGATCAATGCTGATTAACAGAAGAAGAGCTAAATATTCGATAGAACGAACCTGTTCTGTTCCGCTCTAGGATGGTCAGCCAATGAGAGTTAGGGTTAAAAATTTACTTTCAGCAGGTTTGATAAATTTTAAGTTTATAAAGGAAAGAGTTAAAACTTCATTTGGACTGTTACCTCTCTTCATTAAATTCATTCCAAAACACACACTGCCTTTTAGTATCAGTAGCCTGAAAAAGATAGCATATGGAAGTGAAAAGAGAATGTTTTATATGCGTATATAAAACCATTATTGATTGAAAAATAACAATAAAATACAATTTTTAAAAAAAACCTTGATATTTCTGAATCTCAGGATGACATTCTGTTCCAATTGTTTCGGCATTGGATCCATCGTCGCTGCTATTAGTTTTGAATTAAGGCTCCTAAGTGCGAAGTAATTGTGAGGGTAAATTTACTTTCAAATGACTCATTTGGAGTTCATATTTGCATCAAATGGTTCAATTATCGTACCTTGTATTGTTATCGATTCGAGTTGGTTTGAAGAGCGGATGTAGATCTGTGTATATGATACCCACCAGCAATGAACCTTAGTTAGAAGAAAAAAGAAAAACTTGGTTCAGTATTTATCTTTAATTTTTCAAACTTACTAATTCCAGTGAAACAAAAGTTAACGATTATTAAGTAGACAAAAGTGACCGAAAATCCATAACCAACTGTTATATATGTTTCTAATGAAAGTACGATCGAAAAAAAAAGATCCTTTTTTTCGGTAAGCGTGCCTTGTTATTGATGCAAACGTTGACGGTTTTTACAAATAAAGGGAAAGGTGGAGATGAAACATTAGTGCAGCAACTGTGGCTTGTGTTTTGGAAACAAAGCAGTTGCCATACAAATGCCATGGAATTAGAGACTGGGAAACAAAATTGAGACCAACCGTTTCTTCCAACGATTCTTGAAGGTATTCTAATATATTCGACTTTTTGTGGTTCCACGAGGTAGAAATCTTGATTATTTCCGTGTGAAGCTCTCTGGAGAAGCAGAACTATTCACAAAATAATAAAAAAAAATTAGATTGTGTTCATGAAATGTTACCTAGATTAGACAAACAAAGATACATCTAAGGTTAACATACCTAGTGTTTCGTAAACCCTGTAGATTTGTGGCATTGATTCACTGAGATGTTGTTGCGCATACTCGAGAACAAAATCCTCAAAAGCCTTTGCAGTTTCAGATATCGATTTCACACGCTCCTCCTTTTTTTTAAATTCACTTGCGTTTCAAGGTTGTGAATTCTCCTATACTCTTCGATAGTGTCTTGGAACAAATTGACTGCCTCCTAACAGTGAGAATGGAAGCAAGGGAATGAATAAATTAAGGAAAGAATCAGTGGCGGATTCACAGATAGATGAATAGGTGTTGAAACGGTCACTCTTTTATTTTTATTTGTCTTCCAAAACTACTGAGAGAGTCAGTAAAGAATGTTCAACTAACCTTCAAGCTGCTATTTTGCTGGACATCTACTTTGTTTAAGGTAGAAACAAAATCCTTAGCCTACCATGAAGAAAACTGATGTTAAGCACGTGATCTTAATCTAATAACACCTTTATTTCCTTTTTCGGAAATGACTGAAATTATGCTCTCACAATACATACTGAAGTTAAGCCCATGATCTTAATTTAATAACAGTTTGTTTCCTTTTGAGGAAATGCTCTCTTGATACAGCTCGTAAAAGGTTAATTTATATTATTATTAGTTTATTTATTATACGCGCCGTCGAATTTCGATATTTATCTACAGGGCTAAGTCTTTTAGACCCAAAGGGAAAATAGAGTTTTCTGCAGATGAAACCTTTTTAATCCTACAGCTTCCAAATAAGATTTATGTATAGATTTAAACCAATAAATGTCAGAAACGACAAAAATGAAATTAAAAAAGGCATAAACAAAAGCAAAAAAATTAAAAGACGAAAACAATTAATAAATAATTTAATAATGAAGCACATACCAATTTTTCTGTCCTAGAGCTGATCTTTGGTGCCTCTGGTGTAACTGCCGTGGATGAATCTGATGACTTATTAAAACCTGTTTATAAAATGCCAACAGAAGCAAATAGTTTAAATTCATTTAGAGGCTACCCCTAGACAGCAGCCATAGAACATTAGTAGGCATGCAGAAATAGGTGAGCTCCGTTACTTACTCTCTGTAGTCTTAACTAGAATATGAGAAGTTGTAGAACCTTGGATAAGTTCTCCTTGAGTAGTAGTGACATCAGTTGCTACAGCTTTTTTGGTAGATCCATCAGTTGAAGAGGCCTCGGTTTTCGCCGCCTGTGTAGTAGGCTGATATAGGATACAACTAGAACTACAAATGGTATTGCATCCCCCTTTACTCAAACATTTAATTTGGCACTCTTTTGCGTTGCATATTTGCCTGCAGCTTGTTCCATTGCAAGTAAGACGGCATGAACTCTGAGCATTGCAAAACTGTGTACAACTTCGCCCACTGCAAATTAGATTACATGCGCCAGAATTGCAATTCTGTTGACATGTCTGTCCACTGCATGTCAAATTGCAAAACTTTGCAGAGTTGCAGCTCTGGGAGCATGTGCTTTTGTGGCATACTCTACTGCATTCATCTTTTTGAACACAATTCTGGGTGCATCTGTTTTTTTCTTCGTTGTCACATGTCATGCTTTTTACATTCGTAGCTCTTATGATGATTACTGCAATAAAAAAGTGAGATAAAGTTAACAGATAAAAACTGATTAAAAAAATCATTTTCAACGTATTTTGATCTAATATTAGACTTGCTGATTACTTGTTTGGAATCCTTCGGTACCAAAAATAAGTATTTTCTTCGGGTTACTTTTTCCTTTAGCAAAGATTCCTTAACGTGAGAAGCACATGGTTTAACCGTAAATAAATAGCATTCAGCCGGATTTTAAAACTCCGTTTTGCTGCATATGGAAATATGCTCCTGGTAGAAGAATGGCGGGTCAATTTCGTCAGCTGTTAGAAAGCGATTCCTTAACTAAATAATCATGATCATCTCACCATTAAAACTGCGGTATTAAACGGTAATAATGAGCTAGAGTTTTTCCAAATGAATTTGCGCGAAATTAATGATATAAAATTGACTTTCCTCTTACTTTAGTCTTTGGAGACAGAAAATTGTTGCTTTTGTTTTGTTGTTGCTGTTGTCGTTATTGTTTTTTTTTTAGTCTTGGATATTACAGTAGCTGCAAAGTTTGGCAGCAGTTAACTGAATGCAAAAACCTCGTGGGGAGAAGAAGTTCCCCTGTGGTCTACACTCCTTCATTAACACTCCTTTAGCAGCCCTTATATAAAGAAAAACAAAATCGATATTATAATTTTTTTTTCCTATGGAGTGTTTTTCAAATATAGAATTATTCAGAACTTATGGAATAGTGTTAAACCGAGTTATCAGTTGAAAATACGGCTTTCTTTTCCCAGGTGAATGCAAAATTGAAAACAAATCTTTTCTGGCTAAATGACAGAAATATTTAATTGACGGTAAAGCTTTCGATGCAGGAGTCCTATGTTTACTTTTTAAAAGTGAATTTAAATTATCCATCGAAGTAGCTTCTAAGCCATGACGTCTTTTTTTTTTTCATCTCAGAAACGAAAAGAAAATATCCCGATCAATATTTTTCCACTAAAAATTGAAATATCTGTAAAAATTATCTTCTGCGTTTGTTTTTTTCCTCTCTGAGTTATAGTGTGACTAGATTGCTCAAAAACTGAGCACTTTCGAAACCAGGTGGTCGTTTATTTTGCTCCTCGAAGTGAAATAGGTCGTTGGTCTCAGACATACAGAGAAATTTACGAAATATTTCGTGAAAAATAACGGAAACAAGAAAAAATGCGTTATTTCATACTCAATGCCTACATCCTAACTTTGGCTCAAAATGATTTAAAGAAAGACGAAAACCGTTAATGTTTCGCTCGCATCAACGCAGCTTAGCAAGCTCGAAAAAAAAATTTTTGCTCAAACCCAGGTCGTAGCATTCACTCTAGGCATGAAGTGATAGAATTTATAACACTTACAACGTATAATCACGCTTAACACTTACCTAGTGTGACGAGAAACATAATGGCTCCCATCGATTTTCTGACATCAGTTTTCATAATTGTTAAATCCCTTACCGCTTCAATGGTTATTTGTTTATATATCGGCGACGTCGCTGGTTTCTTTGCTTTCAATGATTCCCCGAAATCGCTACTTTTTTGTTTTTGTTTTCCTTTTTTTGAGCCTCTTTAACATTTATATGACAAAATTCAAATGCTATTTTGAACGCGTGGAAAAAGACATGCTCGGAATATGTCGCCGAAGGCGGAAAATGTAGGAACTGTATTAAATTAATATTCACGAAACTTCAATGTCAATTGACATCATGCCATTAGGTGAAGGAACTGACAAAAATTAAAGAAGAGATTGAAAAAAAGAATTTGTCTTTAATAAACCGCTTTTGTCTTTTGAGTTTAGCAAGTAGATCTCCTTTAAACTGATTTTTTTGTGTTTTGTTTTTTGTTTTTTTACTTTTTTCGTTTTTTGTTTCAAATAAACCAGGGATTCTAGTATGCAGTATAATAAGACAATCAGGAACAAAAATTTCAAGGTCACATTGTGAATCTATATCAAATATAATTCCTAGACTGATTTAAAAAAAGAGAGTGTAAGTTTTCCTCTTTTTATAAGCCGAAAATAAATTGCTTGGACATAAGAATTGGATGAAGAAAAACGTCTAGTACAATAATTAAAAAAAAAAAAAGGAAGCCTTCGTTGATGAACATGTTTGGCTTTACCATATCATTGCTGTCATATATTATTGTCAAACTATTAAATGACTGTGAATATATAAAAATCATATATGTGAACTGCGGTCAAGGACGTGGATATGAAAGCGATCTTCGCAGTAATGGACACTTCTTGAGCAGTAGTGAAAATAAGTCCTAAAAAAAATCAGACTTGTACTGCTAAAATAATGTTTAATAAACTAATATTAATATGAATTAACCTTTTACGAGCGGTGTTACGAAAAATTGTCTAAGTAAAGTCCCAGAACATTCTAATAGAACATTTTAGAACCCGAAGTCATCTAGACGTGATCTTCTGGTAAAAAGAACATTCTGGAACGTTATATTTATATACCCTGTTAATCTACTAAATTTAGTTCTTTAGAGAAGTTTCTAGATCCTTATACTTTATGTATATAAGAGCGACAGTTCCATCGAATAGAGAGAGAAATTTGTGAAGAAGCTTAGTGCTATAAAAACAAGAAGTCAACTACGCGGAAATAAAACAGTTTGTTGTTGTTACCGACGATCCTGAGTTTTGTCTAGGAACAACCCTGCTCTACATCGACACTCGTAACAAGCAGTATCAAGAGAGCATTTCCACAAAAGGAAACAAACTGTTATTAAATGAAAATCATGTGCTTAACTTCATTATGTATTGTGAGAGCATAATTTAAGTCATTTCCGCAAAAGGAAACAAACTGTGTTATAATATTAAGGTCACTTGCTTAACATAAATTTTCTTCATGGTAGGCTAAGGATTTTGTTTCCACCTTAAACAAAGTAGATGTCCAGCAAAATAGCAGCTTGCAGTTTAGTTGAACATTCTTTACTGACTCTCGGTAGTTTTGGTAATATTACTGCGAGGATCGCTTTCATATTCATATCATATTATTGTCTATCAACTTTTGCGGCAATGAACCGATAAAAGTAAAGATGAGATACGTAAGACGCGCGCGAGACGGCCAAACAACGAGTCCCGCTATTAGTGCAATAGTTTATCTGACCGATTTTCGCTTTTATTGGCCTCACTCCAGATCAAAGTTACAATTCCTGTACTTATATCAATATCCAAAATTTTACCTATCGGATTTGTAATACAACATTATTTTACGTGCCCATTCTAGGATCCATTTTATGATGATTTCCTAATATTTTTTTTGGCTCAAGGGTTTCTAGAAGTCAAGTGCAAAAAGAGCGTTTAAGAATACATATTTTAAAACCAAATGAGGTAACCCACCATGCACATAAAATGCTAAACTTCCGTTTCTATTCCCTTGTAGAGTAAATCAATCCAGGTGGCGAGGATCCGGAATTAAGAGAATACATGATGAAATGAGCAATGTTAAAGGACCAAGCTCAACCAGGATGCATTGCAGGGGTTAAGACCATCTTCAGCATTTTATGTATTATTCGCCTGAGCCTTTGCATTCGTGATCAAGAACCGGCTCTTTTAAACCTCAAAAAGTGTCTTTAATTGTCTATTATCTATTTGCTACGAAAATAAGGAATTTTGGAGACAAGTCAAACAGCACTTGAGCACTTGGGAGACCAACAGACGGAGAAACGTAAACAATCGATTGCAAGCCTAATACCATGTAAGTTTTTGAGTGACATTTCTCTCCCAGTGAGATCAAATGTAGCAGTACATTTATGTAAAATTCCATCTTGGTATCTTATAATCTTATAAATTTGAAGCGTGACGAATTTAATCATAGAGTGACGTCACACTTCTCTTTCAACGAATCCTTTCTTTGCACCTGAGGTATGATACGAATAAACATTTAAGTATTGAAAGATCTTCGTCTCTCTGTGATGCGGTTAGAAGTCAACTGTCGATTCCCTGATAAACATCCTGCTTCCGTGCACTTTTGCGTCCAAGAATATCAATTCTGATTCTGATATTTCAAGCGTGGATAATGTTCGTATCGTGGTACAATGTACAGAATGTAGCTGTTTACTCGCATTAAAAATGTTACTACTTTGTCTTTGGTTCTGTTCCACAGACGAAAAAAGTCGTTATCATACCTCTTTCTAAGTAGGGGTTTAGTTTTGCTCTGAGTGTTATTACCCTTTTTCTATTTTTGCAATTAAAAAATTAAAAAAAAAAAAATATATATATATATATTATTATGATAATAATAATAATAATTATTATTATGAGAATGATAAATCCATTGGCGCCCTAATTGTCAGTTACCTGAGTGTTTCGCACACAGTGAAAAAGAAACATCAGGAATCCCTGTAAAACAAAATTTGTAAACGTGAGCTGTAATTGCAGTTGATATCTTAAATATATTTTTTTGTGCTTTTCCTTTGCTAGGGTAACACTTTTCAACGCCTACTTGATGGAAAATAGAGATGGTTGTGTTTACCTGAGTCGAACTTAAGACCTTATGTATGTAGGCGCAAATTTTGTCTTCTGAGGAAAGGAGACCAAAAAGCCACGTAAAGCCTAATAAGGGAGTCATCATCGCGCATGTCTTGATGCAAAGTCTGCAGAACAAACGTGAAACAACTCAATTCTTTAAAAACTAGGTGAATAGAATACTCAATCAGAAATCGATGAAAAACGTAAATTCTAAATATAATTTGTTTGTTTCTTTTTTCGTTTGGCTGTTTGCTTAATTCTTGTTTAACCTTCTGATAATTTCATCTCATACCGACTACGTCACTTTGTTAGCATTTAGTTGGACCCCTTGCCATTTTTTCGGGAATGTGTAGACATTTGTTACTGACAAGCTTAATAACTATCACGAGACTGTTATCGGCATCGACGTTTCTTCCTTTTGCGCGGACTTCATCCTTAGATTCAGGGGAGTTTGCAAGAATAAGAAATGCCCACTTACGAGAGCTAATTGGTTAGTTTCCACCTGTTAGTATCGGTTAAAAAAGGTTAAAGAATACAAGGTTTTTGAATATATCTACAAATATTTAATACAAATTCCTTTGATATTCATAAACATGCTACTTACGATTTCCACCGCCAAAACAAAGGAAGCAAAAATCAAAATCAGATGGTTAGCCTGGGACAACCAACTGCTTGCAAGTAACAAATTTGAGCATTAGTCATAAAAGCTTCAGTCTATGCTCGGCTTCGTTGAGCCGGCGACGTATTCTATGTCATGAATAATCACCTAGAGTAGTTGAAATAAAGATTTTCAGAAGTTCAATGCTTACTATTTCTCGCTGACAAAGCTATGAATACCATCTTTTGCTGAGGCAATTATCAGGGAGATGCTGACCATAAATGCATAATAAAAGATATCACTCAAATTAAACTTTCGTTTGATAGTGGAAAGGAACTTAAAAAAACTCACTCCAGGAAAAAAAGTGATAGATAACCGTTCTTCCATCGAAATTGTACACCTTCACAACGAAGAAGTAGAGAAAAATTCCCTCGATCAGCATCCAACAGAAAGCTGCCATAAGGAAGTAAAGCATCAAGGCAGCTACTGCAACACATACACCCTATGGATCGAGAAGTACCTGGGTTTTTAGGAACTAACTAACTTTTAACGACAAAGTGCAGAAACAAATAAGATCAACCATCAAGATAATATACATCTATAACGATGATACAAATAAAAAAAGAAATGAAATAATAATTTTAAAAAACTTTCTCGCGTTGTGCAACCGCATTGTTTTCTTCATGCTGAGGCAATCATTTGCAGGGAATGGATAATGCAGTGGCGATTTTAGTTGGTCTTAAAACGAAGTGCTTACCTCGTCTCCTTTAGCATTAATACCAGCCAGAAAAATAATCTGACCAGTTCCCAGAGAAGCAGCGAGACTCAGCCTTACTTGGGAGAGGGGTTGACGCACTTCGCTGTAGATAAAAGAAATGCAAAAAAAGCAACCGCTGATACATTTTTTTAGAAAAAAAGGCAATGAAACAGTCTATTTTTGGAAGGATTCGGAGCAATATGTCAGGAATGCTATAAAACAAATTCCCCTACGTGAAAAGAGCGTAGGAAATTATTGTAAGAATTATTCCGATTATGGACAGGGTCAGTCCAACGTAGGTAAGAGTCGTCAGAATCTTCTCATCAGTTTTTGTGATCGGTGACATAGCCTGCAAATAGACAAAAATGCAATGGCAACAATGATGACCACAGTGGTGGCAATTGAGTGGGTTGTGGCCTCACAGATTCGGATTGTAAAGATTTGTCTGCAGTTGTGGTTAAGGACAATGATGATGCAGCTGACATCGATGCAAATAACGCCAAAAACAAAAAAAAACATTACTGAAGAAATGTTCTCAGAAACAACTTTTTTCCCATACGGTTTATTTATACTACATTTTAATTTCAATTTAGATTCATTAAAATAAATTAGTTCAATTGTTTTCTTATCTCTAAAATTGTCTTCCTGCGTCTTACAATTTTATCCTGATTGTCAGAAACTCCATAAGTTCCGCTATGAGAGCAGTTTTAAGTGTACCAAACGTGAACACATAGGTAACATTCGCATCACGGTTAATGAGCGCTTTTTGCGTGCCTTTTACCTAGTTCAATTTTAAAAATAAAGACTACTTTTGTTTTTCCTTTGGGAATTTCGCAAATGTAAGCCAATTTCTCAGAGCCATTGGTGCCACAAAATAGGCCCTGGTCGCCATTTATAAACGGCTTGCATATATGAGCCACAGTTCCCTTACACTTTGGCTCTCCTGCCCATTTAGACATGTTCACCAGTTTTCCATTCACCCAAGTCCAATTTTCGCCTTTTTTTTCTAAGCCAAGTACCATGCATCACAATGATGATAATTTTGATGAGCCCAATCACGTGGAGAACAGCAGGACTCAATGCTGCGATTTTGAATCTCGCTAAGGACGAAGTTCCCTTCTTCTTCGGTTTCAATGGAAACTAGGTCTCATCCTTGACTTTGGGAGATGTCTCTGTCCGTTGTCAAATTGCTCCTTTATTCGTAAATATATACCAAAAGTTTCGAAAAGAAATATTTGGGCATTCTATGAAATAAAAACAATGATGATAAAAATAAAAATGACCACAATGATGGTAGAAAAAGGAAAATCACAAGGATAATCAAGGATACAATGGCCAATAGATCGGCGTGTCTTTATTGATGTTATAATTATTGGCGTTATGATCATCAATATTAATTTCTCACTGGTATTATAATTGGCATTATCATTGTTATTGTAAATTCTTTAGCGTTTGTTTATCAGTGTCATTTAAGAACGCGTTTACACTTATGTGTACTCGTTTAAAAACGGATGCTTTTCAATGCGTTTTGGCCTTCCGTTTGCAATAAAATACTTAAAAACGGAGGCGTTATCAAATGAAAGAATGAATCCGAAACTCTATCAAAAGTGGAAACGACAGTCAAAAACAGAGCCTTTGAAAACAAAGACGTCATAGTGTCATGCCACCTCTTTTTCACGCATCCTGTCTTAAATTCAAAACAAATGTGGCGCACGGACATATGGATATGTGGAGCTTGATATTGTGTTCGATCAAGCATGCAGAGATTGACAGCTAAGTACGTCAAAAACGCTATAAACCTGCTAGCCTGGACCCAAAGAAAACGATGCATTTTTTATAAGACGAAAGCGGAGCGTTTTGAAATGCATCAGTTTGGACGGGGTCTAATACATTCTTCTTCATTTCTGCGTCCGCGATATCTGATCTACTGTTTTGAATTATTCACTCTAAATCAGGTTATACGATTTTTGAGTTCATGTTTTTTTTTTGCTTTTTTGTTTTGTTTGGTTTGTTTATTTGTTTGTTTGTTTTAACATTGTTAGGGTCAAGGTTGACTAAAAGCCTGTACTACCCTCGTTACCTTTCTGAAAAGGGTTCAAAAAAATTAATTCAGAGACAATGTAAGTTATCATAATTTTTAATCACGTGTTCATCATAAAATTAGTCATCGTCTGCGTAAAAGTTGCGTGAAGTTGTGCATATTGTGCAAGCAGTATCTTAATTTTTGGAAAATTAATCTACAAGAGAAATTTTCTTCAAATTGGTTGTAGGAACGTACGCGCCAGCATGCGATGTATTTTATCGGTTGGAAGTTTTTTTACCTTGCGCCATTTCACAAATGAAGGCCCTGCTATCTCCCCTAGCGATAACGTCAAGGCTTCCATTCTTAGTTATTTCCGCATGACTCTCGCTAACTGTTGCAACAAAGTCTCGCCTTTTCAAAGTATCTAGTTGTTTTCCACTTTTCCAAGTCCAAGCCCTGCCTTTCTTCTCTAAACCAATGTGCCACGCACCAGTATTCCAAAAAGAACGTTTTTTAATTTCATGATTGATAAACTGCCATTCTTCTTCGATTTCGATAGAAACAAAGTCACCTCCCTGATGTTTGCAGACTTTCCTACTATTCTGCTAACTTCTTCCCCATTTCAAAAATATGTACCAGGAATTATTGAAGCATGTGTCCTGGCATTCTACGACAAAATAAATAAATACACAAAAATATTTATATTATATTGATGATAAAAATAGTGTTAGTGTTATGATAATTAACTTTGATGTTTTGTCTCAACTCGCGTTTAAAATCACAAGCTGATTGATGTATTTTCAATTGGCAGTCAATAACTAATAATTCTTATAGATCAGTCGGAATTTCCCCTTTTCTAAGTTCTGGCTCAGGTACGTAAATGTTCAAATTGGCGCTGTCTCACCTGTTCCTTCCCATTGCATCATTAGAGTGACAACGACTGCAGAAGAGAAATAAATTAAACATGTGCATTGACCTTTTGTGGCAATAATATCATTTGAAACAAATAGAAAAAAGGTTTCTCGATTTCAAGTCAAACCATTACTGATAAATTAATTAAAGTGAGCGGATGGACTCTTACAAGTCTGGCAAGACAGGCTCATCTCTCCTGCTCGGGTAGCCAATTAGAACACAGGATTCGCTTTGTATCGTCTTAGGGCGCTGCGGGCTGTATAATAAGCTGCGATGTTATTCATTGTTTACCTAAGCGCTAATTCAAAAGTTATTTATTATTTTTGCCTCGTTGGAGAAAAAGAAATAAACTTTACTGCTAATAGTCTTGTAATTCTTAGAGGCTCAAAATGTTGAAAGGATCCTCTGATGTCTAGCCCGTACAAAGAAATTGCGATAAGAGAAGCCTGAAAAAAAATGTCCGGCTTCAAGGTGGTTCAGTTGAATAGTAGTAAGAATTGGAGTGCATCAGAGCCAGTTTGGCCCCAAAACATTTTCAATGGATTAAAAGGTCAATTAAACGTTTTTAAGCTGAACTGAATTCAAAGTTTATCAATTAAAATTTTGAAGCCATACATTAATTCATTGAAAAATTAAATTATCGCATTCGACGAATGATGGCATACTGCTGCAGCCATGAGATCGATGTAAAATATAAACATTGTAATGTACATTTTTTCTTTTTCTAAGTAGAGTGGAATTTGTTTATTTCTACGAGGTCTTGATGTCCGCTTTGGAAAAACCTATTTTACAAAGCAAGAAAAGTAACAAAAAATAAAGGCTATTAATCAAAAAGAAAACTAATCGACAAACAATGTCTATATCTACAGCTGACGGTATTCATTGTGAAAATTCCTCGTGCAAAACTTTCTTTTGTATATCACACTCAATGTTTTCTTTGAAACATGGCTCTCTAAATGAGCTCGAACAAAACTTCCTTTTTGTTTAGCAAAATACTTTTCTTTTCGTCTGGTGAAATTTCTTTCGTATTTTATTCATCGAACAACGAATTTTGTTTGGCGCTCAGTAGATTTTTTTGTATTTCCCCGGTGACATCCTGTGAAGGTAACTTCAGAGGATAGTGACTGGGCTTTTGTGTTTCTTCGAAGCCAAATATCGGTACTATAAACTGTTTTGCTGACCGTCGGGACAGAGCACCAATTATGGGTAACAATGACGACTTCATTTTTAAAACTGCATAATTATTTTTATAAAAGTCATCATGCCAAATTCTTTCACATCATTTGCACCGTATTGAGGCTAAAATGAAATTAAAACACACTTACACACGTCACCTGCATAATTTTTTTACTTTATACCTTACTTATTTATTCATTTGTTCTCAATTTAAACGTGTTTTGTTATCAAGAAGCTGAATAAGCTCCAACTGACATATCCCTTTCAGGTTTAATTTTGGCATGGGCCGCTGGCTGTCCCGCTACCTCAATTTCTCCATCATAGCATTTACTACTAATTTTACATTCACGTAGCATAACCGAGCGATGTAATAAGGCTTGCACTTACTCAGCGAACAAAGAGCTGTGACCATTTTTACCGGATTGAAGCCCTTTCATCGCATCATTCAACATGAGATTCCGTTAGCGGCTGTCAGTTTGTTTTGATTCGCGACTCACTGGCATCTCTTCTGCTTCAGATGTGTCGATGTACTTCAAACCCCTTTGTAGGAGGCCGAGCGTAGTGCACATCAAAACACTTGATCGTTTCTCGCTGACGTAAGTAAAATTTACTTTTCCTTCATAAACGCACCAATGAGTCTTAAGGATTTTTGCGTCAGATACGGAAAGATCTTTTGCGCAATAAAAACAAAAAAATTGCAACGAGAAAAAACTTTCTTACTGATTTTACCTTTCGTAATAGTGCAGGTGATGTAGATTTAGACTCTAAGGAGTATTTCATGAGTCAAGTTCGGCGATAGCTGCCGTCTGTAAACTAATTGCTCGAACTAAACTCCTCTTTCTTTTGTACATTGGTTTTTTTGTTTTTTTTTTTTTTGTTTTTCTTTTAATTTTCATGAATGGGATGTATGACTTAGTATTAAACGACGAACTTCGTTCTGCGCGGTTGAGATCATACACGTACATGTATTTTCAGCGTGATATCTCGTCACAATAACTTAAGAAGGTTAGTAACTAGGTTACTGTGTCCCTGAGACCCTATATATTACTTCTGACCGAAGGTGCTGTACCGAACGTCAATTAAGACGTAGCAATAATGAATTAAAACGACCACTTCAGTTTGAAAATCGCATAATTTTTATGTGATTGTGGCTAGCTGTTCCAGATCTTCTTGCTTCCTATCGAAACCAAACACTTCTTGATAGCAAAACAAACATAATCGAAAGCTGTAATAACAGTGTTGCGGCTGGCCGACGTGCAGCCGTCACCTAGGTACCCATACGGGACATCAAGTTTTTCGTAAATGCGCGGTCACGGCATCCTCAAACGGTGCCACAAGGCCACCGAGTTAAAACCGTTATCTCGTTCAGTTTCTCGATTTTTTTGGTCTTTAGGTTAAAAAATGTAACATTTAGTGCGAGTTTTCTCAAGGCCTTCGTGAAAGATTTTGGATTAAAGGTTGATATTTTGCATGGTTAGTAACCGTTCGCAGCAATAAACCCAAACCTTGTGGCAAGTAGAACATATAAAAATATAACCTAAGAAGTATTTTTGTTTTATCAGTTTACATTCTCTTGAATTCTATCCTAGAATTCTGTAAGTCAGAGATTATTTTATCAATGTTGTTAAATTAACCGTTAAAGAGTAAAAAAAAAAAAAAAAAGAAAAAAAAAAAACTTAAAGAAAGAAAATACACGTGGGGAGATGGGAAGGGGAGGAGTAGGTTAATATACTCGACAACAACAACCATCCACCAAGCTTGGCTTGCGGAAAATATATCGTAACAACGCATAACATCCTCTCTCCACTCTTTTTAAGATCCAAGAACTTCAACAAGAAAAAGCAAGTTTGATGGAATCAATTAAAATTCTTTCTTCAGATCGTTCGGTAAGTTCACACGACCCACAACCTGCTTCTGATGACTGGCAAACAGTTACGTCAAACAAGTCTAATAATCCTAAACGAGGGAAGAAGAAAAAGAAAGGCAAAGCCAGTTCCCAGAACCAGCAACTACAAATGGAAAATAATGATACTAGTGAGAACGGCCAAGGGGAGCAAAGACCTAATGAAGGCACAATCATTGTTGGAGATTCGATTGTCAAAGGATTACGCAGGGACTTATTAAGTCGGGCAGCTAAACAGCGCGTAACTGTGAGAAGTTTCCCTGGTGCTACAACCGCAGACATGGAGCATTATCTACAACCAAGCTTGGCTAAAAAACCGAAGGCAATAATCCTCCACGTGGGAACAAATGATCTGATATAGACCGTGGTCTTGTTAATGCCGTAGTGTTTTTAGACCTCAAAAAGGCATTTGATACAGTAGATCACGATATTTTGCTACGAAAATTGCAATACTATGGGATTTGTTGGACTAGTCATCAATGGTTTGCTTCTTATTTAGATAATCGAACACAGATTTGCCATGTAAATTCTTGTAAGTTAACTCCGAAATATCTAAGATGTGGTGTTCCCCAGGGAACAATTTTGGGACCCCTTCTGTTTTTAATATATATTAATGACTTACCACATTGTCTGACATATTCGGAACCCAGAATGTACGCTGATGATACCAGCCTGACGCTTGCCAGCACTGACTTTGATCATATAAATTATTGCCTTAATTACGACCTGAGTAATGTGTACGAATGGCTGAGTGCTAACAAGCTTACCCTAAATATGACAAAAACTGAGTTCATGCTTATTGCATCAAGGCAGAAGTTATCACAATTTACGGAAAGTCCTTCTCTTACTATAAACGAAGAGGAGATTGAATGTCGTGTGAATTCCTGACGTCTTGCCTTCGGTTAAATCCTTAGCACCTGCTTAAAACAAGCATGGCGAAATAATCCATTAATATCGAAAGAAACTGTTTTATTTCGTAATTCTTTTAATAGAATAGAGTGCGATCCACAATCATGCAGCGAGAAAAACAATTGATTTAAATAGTTGGGATATTCCCAAGCTCGAGAAAGTAACTATTTAGTAGCAATTATGAAAAAAAAATTATTCCGCTGCGGCAATAATTATGAGCGATGGTGATGAAAAGTTTTCGTGCTCCTCGATATATGTCTGTGCTTGTATCTTGCTCGAGTATTATATCCTTAAAGAATCGCTACAAAGCTTTGATATCTCATCTATCCTCTTGTTAACATGACGAGAGGATACGAAATAGGTGGGTGTAGCTAGGTCTCTCTAGGTACTCCCCTCCCCCCTTTTGAAAGGAGAGGGAAAGCGGGGGTGTCGTCGTTACGAATATCCGGCGCGCGCCCTACGGAAAGTGGCCTTAATTTATATCTAACGGGCTTATAATCATGCGGTGGAAAGGATTACTTAACATTTCGGAAGATTTTATGTCATGTACTTATTTAGAATTCACGTCTAAAGCAATGACTTCATATTTAAACAAACAAACAACAAAAAAACAACAACAAAAAACAACAACAAAAAACAGGCAAAAACATAACAGAGCAACATAAACACTCACTCAAGAGGGAAGTTGGACTTCTCAGGCGTCTTACAATCTCTCCCTGAGGGTTATGAGAGTGAGAGCGGAGAGGAGGTACCGGTAGTTAAGATAGATTCACAACCCTTTCCCTCTCTTCCACCCTGTAAGGACTTTAGAGAACGGGGCTAATAAAAATGTGCAGCTCTGCTTGCGTTATACAGTGTTACTCTAATCATTGATCAAAACTCAGTGGGATTCTTCCAAGGGGAAAGTAGAAGATTGTTTCATTGCTTTTTAATATAACGATTTTAATCCAAACTGATCAACTTGACTCTCTGACTCGAAAGGGTACAATGTGCCTCGTTATGCGAACAAATATACCAGATTACTAAAAGATATAATTCATTCACTCGTTTTCAATTATTTATTAATTTATCGGTTGGTTTAATTCATTTATTAATTATAAATCTTAAAAATCGACTTTTATTTTTGCAATCACAAAAGAACGATCGTATTTGGTATTTTCACAAGTAGCTAGGTGTTACCTTATGTACTCAAAATGTGGACCATCATTAAGTCGTTATTAAATACTAGTCAACAGTGGTTTAAAAGGAATACAGTAAAATATGCGTTGGTGTTAAACAAGTGCGACTTGAACGTATGATATGATTTTAGACAATCGACTCTCATTTTCGTTCTATTGAATCCAGTTATTTACGCTGATTTTTTAATTCCAACTCATATTAAGACTACTTTTTATCTGCCCACACATCACCGACATCACTGAGATTAGCCCGTGAGCTTTTCCTTGTGGAGTTTTCATTTCTTACAGATGGGAGAACGTTATCACCAAAAGTCGTTTAAATTGGATTACTGAATATTGTATTGTGTTATTCTTTGAAGGACTGCAATTCTACTGCCCACACTTCGCCGGCATCACTTGGATTAATTTGTGAGCTCTTCTTCGCAGAGTTTCCATGATTTACAGCAGATGGGAAAATGATATTCATCTTCCTTTTCAATCGCTCTCTAATCTGCAGATGAACGGGAGACCAAATATCAATTTCTAATCCACAAAATGTTTATTGATGTCTAGAAAATTCACAATTCCTCTTATGTACATCCTCAGTTTGATATTCATCTTACCTGGCTGTTCCGCACACAATGAAGAAGGAAAATCAGGATTCCCTGAAACAGATAATTATATCAGTATAACATCTCTTGTAATCCAGATGAGAAAGATGATAAAGATATGATCGTTTCATTGAGATGAAACCAGAATAAAAGTGGCGAAAGAATGAATTAGAGCAAGTCGCATATCTTGTAAACCAATAAAGATTGTCTGTTGTTGGGTAAATTATTTTCAATAGGCAATATCATCTGACCAATGTCAAAGAGCCTTTTTTTAGCTGAAAGAGTACTTTTAGCAATTAAGTATGTAAACAGATGACTGCAATTTAATATCGACTGATTTTTTTTTACCAAAAGCTTACCTGAATAGAGTTGAAAATAGTGAAAATGTAGGCGAAAGCTTTGTGTAATGATAACAAAAGTCCAAAAAGCCAGGTAACACCAAGCAGTGGGATCATCACCGCGCATGTTTTAATGCCAAGTCTGAATAACGACAACAATGTGTGATGAGCATCGATAAACCGTTCCTTTCATTCACGTGAATGAACTTTTTTTTTCAAAGTTGTATTGCCTCATCGTCGCAGACTAACTAGAGTGGAATCTAGACAAATACTGCTAAACTAAATGCGACAACAATATGATCACATTGCCAGAGGAGCCTGTGTAGAAACTAGTTATTATTTACCTTTCCCATCTAAATTTCATCAAGTTTACCACAATTATCTAATAAATGTTAAATTTATCTATTATTTACCGTATTTGCTGTGTATTGTTGTTTTCCTCAGTGGGTTGCATTAATTTCCTCATCTCCTTTATTACTCGGACAAGTATCAAAATGTTGAGCTGAAAAAAGCAAGGAATATAAAATGCATCACCGACAACAGAAAAATGGTCATTCGTCTCGTTGCGAGCGTTTGAAAAAAGAAAAGTCTGAATCTTCATGAAAAATTAAACCCTCTGCGTCCAGCTAGCCAACGCACTACTGCGTCTCTCTAATGGGCGACAGAGAACCCTGTGCTGCGCCACGCTATTACTTGGTTCACACGCAGGCCAAGGGGGATCAAAGTTGGAAAGACGAAAGGTAATATCAATTGGAGTTGATATTCTTTTGAAAGACGATAGTCGTTTAGCAGTGAAAATCTCTAACAATATTAATGAGACGTCAATTAATCAGAGACTCACAACTTCAATGAAAGCTACAAATGTGACGAAGATCCAGATCAGGTTATTTGTTGAGGAAAGCCAGCAACTGGAAACGAGTGTATAAAAAATATTAATTTACAGAAAATAATCTTTACAGCGCGACACAAATCAAACACAACAACACGATAAAACAAGACAACTCCCGGAGAAAACAAATGGAGTGATGATGAAAAACTGGAAAGAGATCTTAACAGCAACAATGCGTCGTGAAATGCTGATTATTTAAATGAAAAGAGAGAGAGAAGAGAGAGAGAGAGAGAGAGAGAGAGAGAGAGAGAGAGAGAGAGAGAGAGGAAAGAGGAAGAAGAGATAAGGAACTGCAGGTGTATTATTGACTGTTTCTCATACTATTTTTCACTGGTATAGCTTTTAATTCCATCTTTTCCAGCGGCGATGCTTATTGAAATGCTAACCATGATGACGGGTAAACCTAAACATAAGAAGAAGGAAGTTAGCGCAACTGGAGAAGTCATGTGTCCAATTTTGAGGCGTTTCCGATTCAGCAGCTTATAATAATCTAAATCAAGTGAAATAAAAATACCCCATGATATGAAGTGATACATATGCATCTTGGTGTTGATGTTATAAACTTTCACGACAAACAGGAAGAAATAAATTCCTTCAACCAGCATCCAACAGAAAGCTGCCATCAGGAAATACTGCAAGAAAGCTGCTGCTAGGACGCAGAGAGCCTGCGAGAGAAAAAAAAAGCTTTTGTGGCTTTTTGATATTAATTTATAGAGAATTTTTTAAGCCCCTAAAAAGCAGATAAACCATGAATAGATAAATGCAACACTTACCGTATTTTCTGTGGCGTTTATGCCGGTAAGAAAGATTATTTGTCCAGCTCCAAGGGACACAGAAAGACTCAGTCGTATTTGAGTCAAAGGTTGCCATACGTCTCTAGTGAAACAAGCAAGCAATAAAAAAACTAACAAACAAACAGAAAAAAAAACCAAAGGCGAGACAGAAACAAAAACAAAACGAAGCAATATCTGACAAGGTATTCCACTAATTTTGTATCGTACTAGTTTAGACATCTTACCCGCTTTCGCACATAAACTTGATTAATCTCTATTACATTTTAATCATCTTTATTCGTTATTACTGTTATTTGTTCAATACACATGTTAATTAAATCGATTTTTTTTAAAGAACTTGTCTGTTCTAAGCCCTAAAGCCTTTAAGTTCATGAAAAGACTTAGTTCTTTGAGCGTATGGTTACAGTACTTACGTGAGGTAGGAATATAGAATAATTGTCAAAAGAATCGCGAAGATGGAAAGACTCAGTCCCACGTACGTGATAATTTCCAAAATAGTTTCGTCTTCCTCTGTGAGCTGTGAGGAGAAATGAAGAGAAAGCAAATTTCTTACCCAATCCAACGAAATTCTATTACCAATGCTAAAGGTAAGGCGAAAATAAACTCATTACCCCTGGGCTACCGTTGTAGTAGTCAAGTAAGACAGCAAAGTGAGTCAAATGATTGCAGCTGCAAACTGTTTCTTCTGAGTTGCTTTTCGAAGTAAATAAGTAACATCCTGTCTCTGAAAATCCGCTTGAACTGAAACGAAGAAAATAATAAATAACAATAAAATAATCATAATAACAATGATCATAAGAAAAATTAAAATAAAAAACTTATCGGGGCACCGATAGGTTTAATTTCTGTCATACTTTCACCAAGTTCATAACCTCCACACATCGTTGAGTACTTTCGAATTTGGCTTTTGTCCACATCTTCTCCCTGTCACTAATGGATTTGCCTTTGAGTGATCACTGTCAGCACTTTCAAACTGAGGCAAATGGTATACTAATGATATCGATATTCAGGCTTGGCACAAATCTTAAATAGACTCGTCAAACATTAATACACCCTAACTTAGGTGAAAAAACAAACAAGGAAAAAAGCAAAGTTTGAAACACAGAAACAAGCAAACGCAATAATGCAAACAAACAAATCAATGAACGTATAACTAAAATAAATGGAAGGAATCTAAAAGCAATAGATATATAGATATAGCTATGGAAACAGAAAAAAGAAACAGCAGTTACAAAACCTCCCAAGAAAAAATGACATTCAACAAATCAATGCTTTCATTTAAAGAACAAACAGATTGACCTTGAAAGGCCTTTTTAGAACGTAGGGAAAGTTTCAATGTCTCATCAAAGTCGAGTGAGAAATTATTTACAGCTAATATTAAACCTAGAAAAACACCCATTTAAGTATAATATTCACTACATAAATTTGAGAATGAAGAATCAGTTACTCCTGAAACAGGATGAAAAATAATTCCAGCTGTTACCTTCCACTTAAACCGCTCCAAAACATACATTTCTTCTCTCCTTCACCAATCTGTACTCGGAAAATAAACATTAAAATCATATACTGGGAATAAATATCACAACGTAAACAATTGATACTGATTTTGATCGTGTTCTTACTTTCAGATTTCTGAACCTTAAGATGACATTCTCTTGTAATTTTTCTGGTTTTGGATCTAAAGCCACGGCAGTTATCCAGGAGTCCAAATACCTTCGGAGGATATAGAAAATCAGTATGAAACAGAGTTATTTACAGCATAGTAATTATTTAAATGAAAATAGCATGCTAGGAGCCTATACAAACCAGTGTTACTTAAAGGCTAATTTATCAAACATGGAAAGATCATTGATTCTCTGACTAATTATCTCTCAATAGGGTTTTGAAATATTTGCGACTCCTATAGCTTTAACCCCTCGAGTTTCTTTTTATGTGTATTTTCGATGGAAGGGGCATTTGCTTTGGAAGCTTTGGGAGGTAACCTCACCTCCTGGTACCCGTTATAGTTCTGAAGGGTTGATCTGTAATCAATACTTCATGGAGATCCTTGTACATGATTCCCACAACCACTGATGCTAAAAAAAGAAAAAAAGAAAAATCAGGTTACAACATGACAACATGAAATCCAAGTTGCAAATGCGGATGTCTGAATCAAACAGACTATGTAAACCAACAAGCAAACTTGTATATATTTGTGGATGTATTTCAAAACTGAAAAAAATTGGAGAGGAATAAAAAAATTGTTATTTGCTGTAGCACATCGAAGATTTAGAAAACTGAAGTCAACACAAACCGTTGTTGGCAAAGTTTCTAGAGGAAACCTCCAGGCTCGTTTGCAGTTCTTGTTTCCCAAGACAAAAGTCACTAGCACTTTTGCGGTAGGTTTTTTGTATAGCCAACACTGATGGAGAAGAAACAATAGGGACGAAATTAAGAGTAACACATTCTCGAAGAAATATTTTTCGTGTTGGTCCGAAAGTAAGTCATAATCGTAATATGATTATTATACTTGCTTGAGAGCTTTGTATTCCCTACACAATCTTCTAAAAAGTATAATCCTCTCGAGATAATCAACACATCAAAAAGGTGAGGTTTTAATGCTTTTCAACATTCCAATCGCCGGAAAAATTGTCCATTATTGCTATGATTGATAAAAACAAATGGTCAATGGGAGGGATGAACCAGCTCGATCCGGCTACAGCACTGATCAACAGGTCCCATGAAAAAAAAATAGTTAAATCAGTAAAGCAGCCATTCTGTCATCGATCATTGTGTCAGTCAATAAACAAGTAAAGGATTCTTTCAATCCCTGACTCACCTAGTTTTCGGCTATTTATCTCCACTGAAGAATGCGCTCCAATCATTTGGTGTTTACCATAATTAAGGGCGAATACCTCCAAGGCGACTGCCACCTTAAAGATGGAATTTCTTGCTATTTCGATTTCTTCTTTGGTAAGATGTTTTCGGAGGATTTGGATACTGGTGATGAAGTCTTCAAAAACCCGAATAGCCTCCTGTAGTTACATAACATATATTTGTTAAAAGAAATATGCTAAAAATTGGGATCTGCGTGAGTCAAACGAGATATTTGAGTGTTTCATGAGTATTGAGCCGCAGGACCCTTGATCGTGTTCTATTATTTTAACAAAACAGCTTCAGACAACGGCAATGCGTTCAATATGCAAGCAAGGCCCATATTTCGTCTACTCCTAGTTAGATTATGAAAAAAAACATTGATACAGAAATAAATTAGACCAAAAACGGACGAAAGAATAAATATCCAGCAAAATGGCCAAATGGTATGTAGGATGTGCACAAGTTAAAGAAGTGTCCAGGAACTCGTCAAGGGAGTCGGAATTATCTTTTTTCACTTATGCCAGTTCATATTTTAGAAATTATAATAATATCGATAGTGACGATGATAATGTTGTAATAATCATAATAATGATAATGAGGACGATGGCGATAATGATACAGTCTTGTGTGCTCTTTTTCGAGTGAGCTCGAAGTTTTCTTCAAGCTTAGAAACTGCTGCATTGCATTGGTCAGTCTTTCCAATCATTGCGCATTTCACACAGACTGAGTGGATTAATCATAAAAGATAAGCAAGTAATAAGTTCATACCATCAAGGACAAGATTCTATTGTTTCCTCCTCCTTTTAGCTCAAAAGTAGAATCGTTTGCCTGAGATGAAGAAAGGCAATAAAGTTGGCAAACAGCAATGTTGCAAGTAGTAAGCTTGAGAGAAATACATTGCTTACCAGATTCTTAATTTCTTCCAACTTCGATGACAGAGGTGTCTGTGGAGATGGGGAAGATGATATTGCTGCTGATGATGCTGCTGATGATCCTGATGCTGATGCCAATGCAAATGTTGCTGTTGGCTTTGATGATGATGGTGATAGCGGTGATGAAGATGTTGATACCACTACTGATAATACTGCTAACGATGATGCAGCTACTGATGATGATGCTGACGATGATCCTGATGTTGCTGTTGGCTTTGATGATGATGATGATGTTGATGAAGATGCTGATGCCCCTACTGGAAGTACTGTTGCCGATGATGCTGCTGCTGATGATTCTGATGCTGATCCTGATGTTAATGCTGATGTTGCTGTTGGCTTTGATGATGATCGTGATACTGTTGATGAGGTTGCTGATGCCCCTGCCGGTAATGCAGCTGCCGGTGATGCTGCTGATGGTGATGCTGCTGATGGTGATGCTGCTGATGGTGATGCTGATGCTGATGCTGACGCTGATTTTGCTTCTGGCATCAATAATGATGCTGAGAGTGCTGATGTAGATGCTGATGCCTCTGCTGATAATATTGCGTGATGTGGGTGTGATGAAGATGATGGTAATGGTGAAGGTGAGATTAATGATAGAGGTGATTGCAACGTTGATTGCAGCAGAACTGAATCTTGAAGAATATTTAATTGTCAAGATCAAATTGACACTAAAATTTTAATGCAGCGACTTTTAAAATAATACATTCTCTTTCTTTTTAGAATCTTTTACTCTTTTTCGTTAAACAAAAAAAGAGTGTTTTAAGTATTTAACGTATTATTATACTCACTGTAAGCTTTTGTTCCATGTCCTTTTGAAGTTTTAGTTGCGAATACTCGAATTGTTGAAGCCCCAACAGACGTAACGGCATTCGACGTGTATAAATCTGAAGTGATGCGGTGAGTATCTGAAAATTTGGTGCAAATGCAGCTTTTATCTTCCCCAGTGCAGGTCTGAAAGATTCTTGTCGTGAGGGACCATGACTTGGAAGGAAGCATGAGACTTCCACAACATTTACCATTCCCAGAGCATATTAGCTTAATATTAGAACTTGTTGGCCAAGTCCTAGTGATTGTACATGTACCATGGCACTCCTGTGTACAATCGTTTGCGTTACAATGCATATTGCACTCCTTTACTTTATCACCTTTGCACTTTTGTATTTTACACTTGCTCCCGCTGCAGTTCAGTTTACACGTCTCAGCGTTGCAGGATTGTTCACAGTCTGGACCATTACATTCTAGATTCATTTCACATGCATTTCCGTTACCTTCGCAGCTTTGCATTTTACACTTGCTCCCGCTGCAGTTCAGTTTACACGTCTTAGCCTTGCAGGTTTGGTCACAGTCTGGACCATTATATTCTAGATTCATTTCACATGCATTTCCGTTACCTTTGCAGCTTTGCATTTTACACTTGCTCCCGCTGCAGTTCAGTTTACACGTCTTAGCCTTGCAGGTTTGGTCACAATCGTTACGTTCACATTCCAGATCCATTTCACACAACTCTACTCCAGTATCGCACGTCTGTTTACACCCTTTTCCTTTGCATTTCATAAAACAAGCATAATTACCACCGCTGCAATTTTTGAGCAGATTGCAAGGATCATTATTACATTGCGATATACATTTATCCCCGTTGTTATTTCCACTGCCCAGCTCAAAACCTGAAACAACAGAAACAAGAACAGAACTAAAAACATAAGAATATCAAATATGAAAATAACGATGACGATAGTTATGAAAAATACAAAGATATCGCAAGACCCTCCTTGAGCAAATAAACAACTTTACACCACTATTACATAAAACTCCTGAGTATAATTCTCATGGAAACTAACATTACAGCAGAGTGATTATGTACACCATTTCGTTTAAACCGAGTCTTTAATTACCGCGAATCTGACATAGATTTGGAATTTACAAGTTAATAGAAAGCGGTTCCTTTAAAACTAACCGCCTTTTATGTAACTTTCTAAATAGGTGAGATATCTCAGTATTTTGTCTTCTTTTGTATTATTAACACCATTCATTCATATTTATTTATCCATGTTTTTGTTTATTTACTTAACTTTTGTTTATATCTTATTATCAATTTTTGCAAATATAGGCGATAAGCCTTCTTTCTATAACTACGTTTTGCAGCTTAGGAATTGAGAAATACATAAAGCATCCCTGGGTGTAAAGAACATTTCTGCATAACGACGATGGCTTCTCAGATGTTGTTTACAGATTAATGATAAATTAAATACCAAGGAAAAACTGAGTCACACAAAAATTGTCAAGGAGAAAGCAAGACTTAAAAGACTTGAAATTATATTGTTTAGCTGCAAGGCTCGCTGATTTGTGAGATGTGAGAGGTGAGCTAAATTTCAACTTTCTGCTTAATTATTACAGAATTTGCATACCTTTAAATTTAAAAAAAACCGCCTTAAAATATCCCATCGCCGTTTGCATGTTTTCGCTAAAGCTTCACTTTTTTATGATAGACCCGTGAGTTAGAACAGGGTTTAAGCCGGTATCTCAATAATACATTGGTAAAACGGCTCCCTGAAATACATCCCCTAAAATACCTCGTCTTGACTTCCTGAGAAAAAAAGCCTGTGTGGCCACCTGCCATTAAGGATCGTCTAATCTAAAACTACTCTAAGTTTTAGCGGTCTTTGTTTGCGCTCAATTGTATTTCGAAGACTTGTCAAAGGGCAGCCATGAGATGGACTCCTTGGAGTGCACTTAGGATGCATTCTAAATGAAACCAATCTTTTAAAAAGAGCTCTGGTACTCACTCAACATAGTTATTGATAGCAGGAGTGTTCCCCACAACTGGCAGCTTCTCGTCACCATTATTTTTTCCGTTGGGTTAGTTTAGTTCCTGTAAGCTGAACCAAATGCAACCTTCTAGAAAATTGTCAGTGGCTGAAGATCGGTCCGAAATATCCTCTGCCAATATAAATGCAAGGCTTGTGATAATTCTCCTTTTAGTAAGAACCAACCGTCTACTCAGTGCTGACATACACGACGGGAAATAGATTGTCATGCAAATTATTTTCGTCGAGTATTTGTGCCGAAATTTAGGCGCAGTAAGCCTTCTTACTTAGGTAAAAAACTATGACAGAAATGAAACTAACTTTTCAAGCAAATGCTTCATTCGAATTTTAAAGCTTTTTCAATAGTTAAGCATGGGATGCCCAATACTTGGCGAAAAACAGTGCATTTTTGAATAATATACCCTTAGGCCAAAGATATAAACTTGTGGTGACGGGTTTTATTCATTTTAATGTCACTATCAATTACTGACAGTTGCCACTCTTTGTTTATTTAACTCCTGTACGTCGAATTAGTTTTTGTTTAGAATGCTATGCTTTGAAACAATTACGTTTCCACTTGTAAATGTCTATCATAAATACATATAATAGAGACATGTTTTGCTCGCTTTTTCTGACGGTATTCGCTAAATAGATCTCACCTGCACGCGCCACACACTAGAAGGTGTTATTGACAAAATAGGTGACGTTTATTGGAGCAATAAATGGAGATAATAGCTCACCAAAGCTTAATTAGTTGTTTAACTTCAGAAACTTACAGAGGTAGAGATGGATTCGTTAGATGTGAGTGTTACCTGTTTTGTCTCCAACATATAAAAATAATTAGTTAAGTAACAATGAAGAATCTTTAATGTTAGACTTTTGGGATCATAGTCACGCGGAATATGGTAACAGACGTTATTTTAGGTAGTTATTTTTTCACCCACGAGGGAGAAGGAGGATTTGTAGCGTAGGGCGACTTTATACGTTAGAAAACCTAAAGACACAACTGGTATTGACATACCCACGCGACCTTATCGCTTAAAAATGCTCGCAATAAGTCTATTCGACTCGAAATTAAATACAACCTGAAAAAAAAAAAAAAAGATACACATAAAAATAAATTTTCTTTTTATACAACTGTGTACATTGCGATCTTTAATTGCAACCCACTTTGTAATTATAATAATAATAGTGATAACAACAATTTACTGTTTTAAACACGGGCATAATACTTCTGAATAGTAATCCGATTAACCGCTTCCTAAATATTGACGGGTCAATACCTAAAAGTTAATAATAAATGTTTTTATTATCAACCAGCTGTTTCAGACTTCCCTTAGGGTTTTTCGAAATGTTTGGGAAAAGACCTAGAATAAAGGAAACCACAAAACACATATACTGAAATAATATCAATGCACAACATTTATTTTTTTGCGGAATGATAATCTAGAACTGCTCCGTCGAAGTTCCCTATCGTGTTTGATATGTTTGATTTAATACTGCTTTCGTAATGAGTTTGATATATTTTATGCAAGCATTTGAAAGACTTAATATTGTCTACCTTTTTTCCCTTACTTATAGCGTGATCGTACTTAAATACAGTTTATCATTAATATCATCATTATTATTATTATCATTGTTATTATTATTTTATTAAGGTGTATGGTATGAATACTCGGCTACATGAAGCAGGCATACCGATCTCAAATAGCTCGTTTTCTTTTCGTTTTTTCTTAGGCACGGAAATTAACAAAGATTCGACAAATTCGTGGCAAAATTAAAATCGAAATTGCTGCTGAAGTTTGCTTACCCTGTATTTCCATCGTGAAATTAAACGTTGTGTTAACTAGTCAGAACCCATGTTATTTCCAAACGTTGCTATTTTTGTGCAATATACGTTTTTGGTTTTTTTGGTCCATATTTCCAAAGCCTTCTCAAAATGCGAAGACAGCTGATAAACCCAACAGGCGATTCGCATCAATTTATAGAATTCCTTTATTCTCACCCCTCACCTCCGAAATCCTATAACCTAGATAAACGCGCGAATCTAAAATGTTACGACTGCGTTTATCTATAGCTGAAAGCACCTGTCGACCTCTGGCGGAAAAAAAAATCTTTAAAGACATGCTTGCGAGAGCAAAAATGTAATTTGAGAGCGATGATGCGACGCGGCCACAATGACGATAGTTCTGAAAAATACAAAGGCATCGCAAGACCCTTGGTGCGCAAATAAACAACTTAGACCACTGTTCCACTGAGACTGCTGAGTATAATTTTCATGGAAACTACCATTACAGCGGACAGATGGTATACATCATTTCGTTCAAACGAAATCCTCAAGTACCACGAAGGTGTTAATACAAAGCGATTTCTTTACAAACAAACAGCCTGTTATGTATCTTTCTATATAGGCGAGATATATCTCAGTATTGTATCTTATTTTTGGATATATTTGTATTAATTTATCCAAGTTTTTGTTTATTTACTTAATTTTTTTAAATTATTATTATTATTTTTTTTTTTGCAAAGATAGGCGGCCCTTGTAAGATTAAAGAGTGAGCCTCCTTTCCATAACTAGGTTTTGCAGCTTAGGAATTGAGAAATACTTAAGGGCATCCCTAGGTGTAAAGAACATTTCCGCATGACGAAGTTGGTTTCTCATATATTGTTTACAGATTAATTATAAATTAAATACCAAGGAAAAACTGACTTATATAAAAATTGCCATGGAGAAAACAAGACTTGAGAGACTTGAAATGGTATTGTTAAGCTGCAAAGCTCGGTAGTTTGTAAGGGGTGAGAGACGACCTAAATTTCAACTTTCTATTTAGTCATTACAGAATTTGCATATCTTTAAATTGGAAAAAAAAACTGGGCTTAAAATATCCCATCGCTGTTTGCATATATGCGCAAAAGCTTCATTTTTTTATGATAGACCCATGGGTTAGAACAGGCTTTAAGCCTGTATCTCAATATAATTAGCTAAAAAGGCTTCCTGAAATACATCCCGTACAATATTTCGTCTTGGCTTCCTAAGAAAAAGCCTGTGTGGCCACCTACAACTGAGGATCGTCTAATCTAAAACTAATCTAAGTTTAGCGGTCTTTGAAGACTTTTCAAAGGGCAGCCATAAGATGGACTCCACGAAGTGCGCTTAGGATGTATTCTAGATGAAATCAATCTTTTAAAAGAAGCTTTGGTACCCACTCAACATAGTTATTGATAACAGGAGTGTTCCCCACAACTGGCAGCTTCTCGTCATCATTATTTTTTTTTCCTTTGGGTGAGTTTAGTTCCTGTAAGCTGAACCAAATGCAACCTTCTGGAAAATTGTCAGTGGCTGAAGACCGGTCCGAAATATCCTTTGCCAGTATAAATCAATGCTAGTGATAATTCAAATTTTAGCTAAAACCAGCCGTTTACTCAGTGATATACACAACAGAAAAATGGATTGTCATGCAAATTATTTTCGTCGGATATTTCTGCCGAAATTTAGTAGCAGTAAGCCTTTTTACTTAAGTAAAAAATATAACAGTTATGAAACTAAGGTATCGAGCAAATGATTTATTCGAATTGTATGGAGTACACAATACTTGGCGAAAAACTGTGCATTTTTCAATAATATAGTCTTAGGCTAAAGATATTAACTTGTGGTGACGGGTTTTATTCATTTTCATGTTACTATTAATTATTGACAGTTGCCACTCTTCGTTTATTTCGCTCTGCTCCGTCGAATTAGGTTTTTTTTTTTTAAGAGCATTAGCATCACATGAGTTCCTTCGAAACAATCACCTCACCACTTGTAATATGTCTGTCATAATAGATTTTTTTTCTTCGCTTTTTCTGGCTAGCGGTCCTCACTGAGTAATGCAGAGCAGAAGATCTTACCTGCACGTGCCACGCACTAGAAGGTGTTATTGACAAAATATGTGACGTTTTTCGTTTCTTGGAACAATAAATGGAGATAATAGCTCACCAAGGCTAAATTGATTTTTTTAACTTCAAAAATTTTCCGAGTTAGAAACTGAGTGTTCCCTGTTTTCGTCGCCGGTATATCAAAATAATTATTTGAGTAACGATGAAGAATCTGTAATGTTAGACTTAGGGGATCATAGTTACGCAGATTATGGTAACAGACGACTCGTTATTTTTCACCCGCGAGGGAAAAGGAGGATTTTGTAGGGAAGGCCGACTTTAGGCATTCGAAGACCTTAAAAGACAACTGGTATTAGCATACCCAGTCGAACTTATCGCTTAAGAAATGCTCACAATAAGCTTATTTGACTCGAAAATAACTTCATCCCGAAAAAAAAATATTAAAAAGAGTTTTCTTCGTATACAACTGTGTTCATTGCGATCTTTGATCGCAGCCCACATTGTAATTATAATAACAATAATATTAATGTACTGTTTTTGAACACGGGCATTGTAATTCTGAATAGTATTTCGATTACCTGTCTCCTAAATATTGACAGGTTAATACCTAAAAGCTAACAATAAATGTATTTGTCATCAACGAGCTGTTTAAGACTTCCCTTAGGGATTTTCGAAAAGTTTGGGAAATGATGTAGAATAGAGGAAAACACATAGATTGAAATAATATCAATGCAAAACTTTTTTTTTGTTTGTTTGTTTTTTTTTTGTGCAATGATAATCTAGAGGAGCTCCGTAGAAGTTGTCTATCGTGTTTGATATGTTTACTTTAATATTGCTTTCGTAATGAATTTGGTATATTTTATGCAAGCATTGGAAAGCTAACATTTGTCTACCTTTTCCCCTATTCAATACGTGATCGTACTTAAATACAGTTTTTTAAAATTACAAAATTGGCAAAATTAAAATCGGAATTGCTGCTTAAGTTTGCTTACACTGCATTTTCATCGTGAAATTAAACAGTTTCTTAACTAGCTAGAGCCTTTGTTATTTCGAAACGTTGCTATCTTTGTGTGATATACGTTTTTGGTTTTTTAGTTCATATTTCCAAAGCCGTATCAAAATGCGAAGGCAGCTGAAAAACCCATTTGGCGATTTGCATAAATTTAAAGAATTCCTTCTTTCCCACCCCTCCCCTCTGATTAAATCCTATACTTTAGATGTACGCGCGAATCTAAAATGTTACGACTGCGTTTATATATAGCTAAAAGGACCTGTTGACCGTTGGCAAAAAAACAAATCCCTGATAGACATGCTTGCGAGATCAAAAATATAATGCGACGATATGCGACTCGACCACAAAGGCCATAAGGGGAGTCCAGGTCGGTCTATCTTTGCCTTTATTCTCATGTTGATATTTTCCACGCAACCACTCTAGCGTGCATAATTAGTTAATGTACAAATGCACAAAACACAAAACATAGCTTCCCTGTCCAAACTTTACTCGAAGCCAACTCGTTATTGTGTTTTATCTGCCGATGGATTAATTAACTGGATAGCCGAACCACGAGCGTTTGATTCTTCCTCTTCTTGTGATCCAAGGTTCTCGGAATCTCTTATTTCTTCAACATCTAGGGAAATTAAGGGGTTCGTTTACAGTAAAACGGTTTGGACGGATTTGGCTGAACAATGGACGGTTCAACAATGGGCGACTGGACAATGGAAGGACTTGCGTTTGAAACGATGCTAATATCTATGGCCTCTGTATTCGTTTTATCTGCTTGACTCTGACTAGTAAATGGGGTGGAAACTCGTGATGGGTCACTGGAAGGAATTGGAAGGAATTGTCCGAATGTATGTAAGCTTTTAGATCATATACGTGATTGTCGTCAAGGCGGTGGTACAGCTCTATTGTTCAGGGACTTGCTGACCGTCAAGAAAGTGGGTGGTGGTGCTAACATGTCATTTGAGTTTTCAGAGTGGACCGTCCAGCTAGCTTCTTCCTACGGTCTTCGTTTGGTTGTAGTCTGTCGACCACAGTCTGACTCTGATGATCACAGGATCCCCATGACCACGTTTTTCAACGATTTTTTACAAACATGCCCATGTTAAGCCTCGAACGATTGTTATGCGTCTGCTAGTTCCATGGTACACAGACGAAATCAGACAAGCCTAGAGAGAGCGACGGAAAGCTGAAAGAAGATGGAGATTTTCGAAACTTGACTCCGACTTGGCTGTCTTCAAAGTTAAGCGCAATGCTGTCAACAATCTTATGAACAAGGCACGACAGGCGTTTTACACTAAGCTAATCGAGGATAACAGCTGTAATCAGCGAAAGTTGTTTCGTGCTAGTAAAAGCCTGTTTAATCAGTCGCAGGGCGATGAGTTACCTCCGAATCTGCACGCCCCCACTTTTGCAAGCGAAGTTGGAAAGTATTTTGTGTCAAAGATTGATACAATCCAGAGACAAATCGATGCTGATATTATAGATTTACCTGCCTCTGCATTCACTACTGCTGATGGCTTCAATCGATCGACTCCATCGTTATCTGCATTCAAGATCCTGTCTGCCAACAGTGTTAAGTCGCTTATCCATAACTCAACATTGAAGTCTTGCCCACCTTGCCCTCGCTCGATCCAATGCCCTCTCGCCTGGTCAGCAGATGTGCCGGATCCTCTTCTCCCCGTCATTACTACGATCATTGACAAATCATTAGAAGCCGGACACTTTCCCAAGTCCTGGAAGGAGGCACTAGTATGTCCGTTACTCAAAAAGCCTGGTCTTCATATCATACTCAAGAATTTCAGACCGGTAAGCAATTTGGCTTTCTTATCGAAGTTCACTGAGAAAGCAGTCTTCCATCAGATGCACGAGCACATGGTCGACACGAATCTATACCCGAACGTTCAGTCAGCTTACAGGGTGCATCATAGCACTGAAACTGCTCTTCTGAAGAGTTACATCCTGCTCAATATGTATAAACAACATGTAACCCTTCTAGTGCTACTCGATCTTAGTGTTGCTTTCGATACAGTCGAGCATAAAATCTTGCTGGAGGCACTCAATACGCTTGGACTTGGAGGCAGGGTGTCCAAGTGGTTCTGATCGTATTTATCAGGGCGTAGTCAGAGGATATTAGTTCGTGGTTGTCTGTCAAAGTTTGATTTGAACTGCGAGGTGCCCCAAGGCTCCTCTTTAGGACCGCTCTTATTATGAGAGTTTATCTGGAGATATTGTTATTTCTCTCCGAAAGCCGCTGCGAGGGTAAAGAGCTCGAGTCTCGCTAAAGAACTCTGAAGAAGTCATAATTTTCGGAGTATGTTTGTGGCACTAATCTAGTGAACAATAATTTATGTTCTAAAAAGAACTTTCGTACTCATTCAACAAATTCATAGATAAAAAGACTATTCCCCATATCTGACAAAATTTCGTCAACATTTTTTTTGTTTTTTGTTTTTTTTGTGAGTTAATTTTCTGACAGCATTACGTTTCCTCAATTCTGTACTTCTTCCCGGTTTGGCAGTATCAGGTTAATGGAAATTCAAGATCAGTCTCTTGCTAGAAGGATAAGCTTTTAGCTTGTGTTATTTTTAGTAAATATCATCCTTCTGTTGCTAATAAATTTGCAGGAGATTGTATGTCACGCGAATTCTTGACGTCTTGTCTTCGGTTAAATTCTTTGCACCTGCTTAAAACAAGCATGGCGAAATAATCCATTAACATCGAAATAAACTGTTTCATTTCGTAATTCTTTTAATAGAATAGAGTGCGATCCACAATCATACAGCGAGGAAAACAAATAAAATTATATAGTTGTGATATCCCCAAGCTCCAGAAAGTAACTATTTAGTACCAATTATGATAAAAAAAAAAAAACTATTCCGCTGTGGCAATAATTATGAGCGATGGTGATGAAAAGTTTTCGTGCTCCTCGATATATGTCTGTGCTTGTATCTTGCTGGAGTAATATTTCCTTAAAGAATCGCTACACAGCTGTGATATCTCATCCATCCTCTTTTTAACGTAACGTTATCATCACTTCAATTAACTTGTGAGCTCTTCCTCGCAGAGTTTCCACGATCTACAGCAGATGGGAAAATGATGTTCATCTTCCTTTTCAATCGCTCTCTAATCTGCAGATGAACAGGCGACCAAATATCAATTTCTGACCCACAAAATTTCTATTGATGTCTAGCAATTACACAATTCGCCTTATGTACATCCTCAGTTTGATATTCATCTCACCTGGCTGTTCCGCACACAATGAAGAACAAAAATCAGGATTCCCTAGAACAGATAATTATATCAGTATTACACCTCTTGTAATCCGGGTGAGAAGGGTCATAAAGGTATGATCGTTTGAGATGAAAGCACAATAAAAGTGGCGAAAGAATGAGTTAGAGCAAGTGTCATATCTTGTAGACCAATAAAGATTGTCTGATGTTGGGTAAGTTATTTTGAATAGGCGATATCATATGACCAATGTCAAAGAGTCTTTTTTTGGTAAAAGAATACTTTGAGCATTTAAGTATGTGAACAGATGAATAAAATTTATTTATTGACTGATTTCTATTGAAAGCTTACCTGAGTAGAGTTGAAAATGGTAAAAATGTAGGCGAAAGCTTTGTGTAATGATAACAAAAGTCCAAAAAGCCACGTGACACCAAGCACTGGGATCATCACCGCACATGTTTTAATGCCAAGTCTGAAAAACGACGACAATATATAATGACATGAATGAAAGTGATCCTCGCAGTGATGTGCACTAGGCCTTATTTTCACTACTGCCTAAGTAGCGCACATCACTGCGAGGATCACTTATTCATGTCTTTATCCGCAGTTCAAATATATGACTTTCATATATTCTTAACCGTCAATATATAATGAGCAACGACAAACCGTTTCTTTCACTCAGGTGAATTAACTTTTTTCAAAAGTCGTATTGCCTCATCGTCGCAGACTAACTAGAGCGGAATCTAGACAAATAGTGCTAAACTAAATGCGACAAGAATGTGATCACATTACCAGAGGAGCCTTTGTAGAAACTAGTTATAATTTACCTTTGCCCCCTGAATTTTATAAAATTCAGGGGGCAAGTTTATCACAATTATCTAATAAATGTTAAATTTGAAAACTTCCCGTATTTGCTGTGTACGGTTGTTTTCTCCCGTGGGTTGCATTAATGTGCTCATCTCCTTTATCACTCGGACGAGTATCAAAATGTTGAGCTGAAAAAAAGCAAGGAATATAAAATGCATCACCGACAACAGAAAAAATTCTCATTCGTCTCTTTGTGAGCGTTTGAAAAAAGAAAAGTCTGAATATTCATTAAAAATTAAAACCTCTTTTTTCAGGTAGCCAACGCACTCCTGCGTCTCTATGATGGGCGGCAGAGAGCCCTGTGCTGCGCCACGCTATCACTTTATTAATGAAAATCTTTAATAATAGGTAGTCTTGGTATAGGAATAACAATAATATTACCGACAATAGTAATAACAATGATAACAATATTAATGAGGCGTTAATTAATCAGAGACTCACAACTTCAATGAAAGCTACAAATGTGACGAAGATCCAGATCAAGTTGTTTGTTGAGGACAGCCAGCAGCTGGAGACGAGTATATAAAAAAAATGAATGTCTTGAGTATAACCTTCACAGTACGACACAAATCAAACACAACAACACAATAAGACAAGACAACTGCCAGAGAAAACAAATGGGGTAATGACGGAAAACTAGAAAGAGATATTAACAGCAGCAATACGCCGTAAAATGCTGATTATTAAAAATGGAAAGAGAGAGAGAGAGAGAGAGAGAGAAGAGGAAGAGAACAGACTGCAGGTGTATTATTGACTGTTTCTCATACTATTTTTCACTGGTATAGCTTTTAATTCCATCTTTTCCAGCGGCGATGCTTATTGAAATGCTAACCATGATGAGGGGTAAACCTAAACATAAGAAGAAGGAAGTGAGCGCAACTGGAGAAGTCACGCGTCCAATTTGAGGCGTTTCCGATTCAGCAGCTCACGATAATTACATCAAGTGAAATAAAAATACCCCATGATATGAAATGATACATATGCATCTTGGTGTTGATGTTATAAACTTTCACGACAAACAGGAAGAAATAAATTCCCTCCACCAGCATCCAACAGAAAGCTGCCATTAGGAAATACTGCAAGAAAGCTGCTGTTAGGACACATAGAGCCTGCGAGAGAGAAAAAAAGTTTTTGTAGGTTTTTCATATTATTTTCTAGGGAATCTTCTAGGCTCCTAAAAAGCATAGAGACCATGAATAGATAAATAAAACACTTACCATATTTTCTGTAGCGTTTATGCCGGCGAGAAAGATTATTTGTCCAGCTCCAAGGGACACAGAAAGACTCAGTCGTATTTGAGTCAGAGGTTGCCATACGTCTCTAGTAAAACAAGCAAGCAATAAAAAAAAACTAAAAAACAAACAGAAAAAAAAATCCAAGACGAGACAGAAACAAAAACAAAACGAAGGAATATCTGACAAGGTATTCTATTAATTATGTACTGTACTAGTTAAGACATCTTACCTGCTTTCGCACATAAATTTTATAAATCTCTATTACATTTTGATCATCTTCATTTGTTATTAATTTATTTTGTCGAAATACTTTTTAATGAAATCGATATGTTTTTTAAAGAACTTGTCTGTTCTAAGCCCTAAAGCCTTTAAGGTCATGCAAAGACTCGGTTCTTTGAGCGTATGGTTACAGTACTTACGTGAGGTAGGAATATAGAATAATTGTCAAAAGAATCGCGAAGATGGAAAGACTTAGTCCCACGTTCGTGATAATTTCCAGAATAGTTTCGTCTTCCTTTAAGAGCTGTGAAGAGAGATGAAGAGATGGCAATTTTTTTATTTGATCCTACGAAATTTTATAACCAATGCTAAACGTAAGGCGAAAATAAACTCATTACCCCTGGGCTACCGTTGGAGTCAAGTAAGACAGCAAAATGAGTCAAATGATTGCAGCTGCAAACTGTTTCTTCTGAGTTGCTTTTCGAAGTAACTAAGTGGCATCCTGTCTCTGAAAATTCGCCCGAACTGAAAAAAATAAAATAATGAATAATAATGATGATCAAAAGAAAAATAAAAGAAAACTTATCAGGGCACCGATAAGTTTAATTTCTGTCTTACTTTCACAGAGTTCATAACCTCTACACATCGTTGAGTACTTTCGGATTTGGCTTTTGTCGACATCTTCTCCCTGTCACTAATGGATTTGCATTTGAGTGATCACTGTCAGTACTTTAAATCTGAGGCAAGTGGTATACTGATGATATTGATATTCAGGCTTAGCACAATTCTTATTTAGACTCGTCAAACATCAATACACCCTAACCTAAGTGAAAAAGCAAACAAGGAAACAAGCAAGGCAAGAAACACAGAAACAAACAAACACGATAATGCAAACAAACAAATCAGTGAACGTAGAATTAAAGTAAATGGAAGGAATCTAAAAGCAATTGATGTATAGATATATTTATGGAGACAGAAAAAAGAAAAACAGCAATTACAAAACCTCCCAAGAAAAAAATAACATTCACCAAATCAATGCTTTCATTTAAAGAACAAACAGATTGACCTTGAAAGGCCTTTTTAGAACGTGGGGAAAGTTTCAATGTCTCGTCAAAGTCGAGTGAGAAATTATTGACAGCTAATAGTAAACCTAGAAAAACACCCATTTAAGTATAATAATCATTAAATTTTTTTCATAATTTAAGCATGAAGAATCAGCTATTCCTAGAATAGGATGAAAAATATATTCCAGCTGTTACCTTTGACTTGAGCCACTCCAAAACATGCATTTCTTCTCTCCTTCACGAGTCTGTAATCGGAATATAAACATTAAAATCATATACTCGGAATAAATATCACAATGCAAAACAATTGATACTGATTTTGATCGTGTTCTTACCTTCAGATTTCTGAACCTTAAGATGACATTCTCTTTTAACTTTTCTGGTTTTGGATCTAAAGCCACGGCAGTTATCCACGAGTCCAAATACCTTCGGAGGAAATATAAAATCAGTATGAAACAGATTTATTTAAAGTGTAGTAATTATTTTAATGAAAACAGCAAGCTGGGAGCCTATTCGAACCAGTGTTACTTAAAGGCTAATTTATCAAACACGGAAAATATCATTGATTTACATGACCAATTTTCTTTCGACAGGGTTTTGAAAAATTTACAACCTAGTAGATTCAACTGATCAAGTTTCTTTTTTTTTGTATTTTCGATGGAAGGGGCATTTAGTTAAGAAACTGTAGGAGGTAACCTCACTTTGTGGCGCCCGTTATAGTTCTGAAGGGTTGATCTGTAATTAATACGTCATGGAGATCCTTGTACACGATCCCAACAACGACTGATTCTGAAAAAGTAAAAAAAAAACTTGTATGTATTTGTAGATGTATTTCAAAACTGCAAAAAAATTGAAGAGGAATGAAGAGTTGTGCTTTGTCATAGCACGTCAAAGATTTAAAAACTGAAGTCAATACAAACCGTTGTTGGCAAAGTTTTTATAGGAAACCTCCAGGCTTGTTTGCAGTTCTTGTTTCCCAAGATAAAAGTCACTAGCATTTTTTCGGTAGGTTTTTTGTATAGCCAACACTGATGGACAAAAAAAATAAAGACGAAATTAAGAGTAACACATTTTCCAAGAGATATTTTTCGTGTTGGTCCGAAAGCAAGTCATAATCCTAATATGATAATTTTACTTGTTTGAAAGCTACGTATTCCTTACATAATCTTCTAAAAAGTACAGTCCTCTATAGATCATCATGACATCGGAAAGTTGAGGTTTTAACGCTTTTGAACATTCCAATCGCCGAAAAAAAATGTCCATAATCACTGTGATTGATAAAAATAAATGGTCAATGGGAGGGATTAACCGGCTTGATCTGGCTACAGCACCGATCAGCAGGTCCCGTGAAAAAAAGTTAAATCATCAAATCAGCCATTATGTCATTGTGTCAGTCGATAAACAAGTAATGGATTACTTCAAATCGGTACAAATGATCATGCACTGACTCACCCAGTTTTCGGCTGTTTATCTCTACTGAAGAATTCGCTCCAATCATTTGGTGTTTGCCATAATCAAGTGCGAATACCTCCAAGGCGACTGCCACTTTAAAGACGGAATTTCTTATTATTTCGATTTCTTCTTTGGTAAAAGGTTTTTCGAGGTTTTGGGTACTGGTGATGAAGTCTTCAAAAATCCCTATAGCTTCCTGAATAACATAACATATTTCTGTTAAAGTAAAATGCTAAAAGTTGGGATCCGTGAGACTCAAACAAGAGTTTCCCATGAGTATCGAGCGGCAGAACCCCTGATCGCGGTCGAACATTTTAACAAAACAGTTTGCGGTAAAAGTAATGCATTAATTATATAAGCAAGGCCTATATTTCGTCTACTTCTAGTTAGGTTACATAAAAAATTGGTAAAGAAACAAATAAAAGCCAAAAATGGATAAAAGAACAAAAATCCTGCAAGATAGCCAAATGGTGTGTAGGATGTGCACAAGTTAAGGAATCAATTATTTCACTGATGTCAGTTCATATCTTATTAATGATAATAATAAGGATAGTGATAATGATAATGCTATAATAATTGTAATAATGATATTGAGAACGATGGCGATAATGATACGGTCTTGATTGCTCTTCTTCGAATGAATTAGGAGTTTTCTTCAAGCTTAGGAACTGCTGCATTGTATCGGTCAGTCTCTCTAACCATTGCACACTTCATATAGACTAAGTGGATTAATCACAAAAGATAAGAAAGAAATAAGTTCATACCATCAAGGACAAGATTCTACTGATTACTCCTCCTTTTAGTTTGGAAACAGAATCGTTTGCCTGAGATTAATAAAGAAAATAAAGTTGGCGAACAACAATGTTGTAAATAAAAAGCTTTACAATTCTTTGCTTACCAGATTTTTAATAACTTCCGACGTCGATGACTGACGTGTCCGTAGAGACGGAGACGATGATGATCCTGCTGCCGATGTTTCCGATGATGACAACAGTAATGATGAAGATACTGATGCCCTCGCTGGTAACACTGCTGCTGATGGTGAGTGTGACGAAGGTGATGGTAACGGTGAGATTAATGCCAAAGGTGACTGCGACATTGATTGCAACCGAGCTGAATGTTGAAGAATATTTAATTGTTAAAATAAAATTGACGCTATGGTAAGGTGCGCCGAATTTTCCAAGAAAATATTTCATATTTCTTTTTTAGAATCTTAAACACTTCTTCGTAAAACAAAAAAAGAATGTTTTAAGTATCCAAAGTATTATTGTACTCACCGCAAGCTTCTGTTCCATGTCCCGTTGAAATTTTAGTTGCGAATACTCGAATTGTTGAAGCCCCAATAGATGTAACGATATTCGGCGAGTATGAATCTGAAGTGATGGAGTGACCGTCACACATCTGTGTACAATCGTTAGCGTTAAAATACTTATTGCACACCTGTGCATCACCTCTGCAACTTTGTGTTTTACATTTTCTCCCGCTGCAGGTCAGGTTGCATACTTTGGCTTCGCATATTTGTTCACATTCCTGGTTGTTACATTCTAGATGCATTTCACATACATTTCCTTTACCTTGGCACTTCTGTGTTTTACAATTTTTCCCTCTGCAGTTCAGATTACATTTTTTAGCCTCGCAGGTCTGTTCACAATCCTGACCGTCGCATTCCAGATCCATTTCACATATATTTCCTTTACCTTGGCACTTCTGTGTTTTACAATTTTTCCCGGTGCAATTCAGATTACATTTTTTAGCCTCGCAGGTCTGTTCACAATCCTGACCGTCGCATTCCAGATCCATTTCACATACATTTCCTTTACCTTGGCACTTCTGTGTTTTACAATTTTTCCCGGTGCAGTTCAGATTACATTTTTTAGCCTCGCAGGTCTGTTCACAATCCTGACCGTCGCATTCCAGATCCATTTCACATACATTTCCTTTACCTTGGCACTTCTGTGTTTTACAATTTTTCCCTCTGCAGTTCAGATTACATTTTTTAGCCTCGCAGGTCTGTTCACAATCCTGACCGTCACATTCCAGATCCATTTCACATACATTGCCTTTACCTTGACACTTCTGTGTTTTACAATTGTTCCCACTGCAGTTCAGATAACATTCGTCAGCGTTGCAGGTTTGGTCACAATCGCTACCTTCACATTCCAGATTCATTTCACAGAGCTTTACTCCATTACTGCACGTCTGTTTACACCCTCTCCCCTTGCATTTCATACAACAAATATATTTACCATAATTCGCGAGCGAATTGCAATGATCGCCTCCATTTTCACATACCGATTTACATTTGTTCGAATCACAATCTCCACTGCCCAGGGTAAAACCTGAAACAACAAAAACAAGAACAAAACCAAAAATATAAGAATATTGAATTTGAAAATAACGATGAAGATAGTTATGAAAAATACAAAGGTATCGCAGAACCTTCGTTGTGTAAATAATTATACCACTGTTGCATAAGACTGCTGAGTATAATTTTCATGGAAACTACCATTACAGCAGAGTGATTGCATACATCATCTCGTTGAAACCAAGTCTTCAACTACCACGAAGTTGACAGAAGTTTCCAATATACAAGTTAATAAAAAGCGATATCTTTAAAAAACTAACATCCTTTTATGCAACTTTCTATATAGGTGAGATATTTCTCAGTATTTTATCTTATTTTGTATCATTAACGCCGTTTATTTATATTTATTTGTCCACGTTTTTGTTTGTTTACTTAATTTTTGTTTATATCATTATTACTTTTTCCAAAGATAGGCGGCCTTTGTAAGATTAAAGAGTGAGGCTTCTTTCCAAAACTACGTTTTGCAGCTTAGGAATTGAGAAATACATAAAGGCATCCCTGGGTGTAAAGAACGTTTCTGCATAACGATGTTGGCTTCTCAGACATTGTTTACATATCAATGGTAAATTAAACACCTAGGAAAAACTGACCCATATGAAAATTTCCAAGGAGAAAACATTGCATTGTTAACCTGCAAAGCTCAGTAGTTTGTGAAAGGTGAGAGACGACGGAAATTTCAACTTTCTTTGAAGTCATTACAGAATTTGCATAAAATATCCCATCGCTGGTTGCATGTTTGCGCAAAAGCTTCACTTTTTCGTAATAGAAGCCTGATTTAGAACAGGCTTTAAGCCTGTATCTCAATAATACAAGGGTAAAATGGCTCCATGGAATACATCCCCTAAAATATTTCGTCTTGGCTTCCTGAGAAAAAGCCTGTGTGGCCACCTGCCACTAAGGATCGTCTAATCCTAAACTAATCTAAGTTTTAGCGGCATTTGGAGGCTTTTCAAAGGGCAGCCATTAGATGGACTCCTCGGAGTACGCTTAGAATGCATTCTAAATGAAATTAATTTTTTCTAAATGAAATCAATCTTTTAAAAGAAGCTTTGGTACCCACTCAACATAATTATTGATAACAGGAGCGTTCCCCACAACTGGCAGCTTTTCGTCATCATTATTTTTTCCGTTGGGTGAGTTTAGTTCCTGTAAGCTGAACCAAATGCAACCTTCTTGAAAATTGTCAGTGGCTGTAGATCGGTCCGAAATATCCTTTGCCAATATAAATTCAAGGTTTGTGATAATTTTCCTTTTAGCAAGAACCAGCCGTTTATTCAGCGCTGACATACATCACGGTAAACTGATTGTCATGCAAATTATTTTCCTCGGGTATTTCTGCCGAAATTTAGTAGCGGTAAGCCTTCTTACTTAAGTAAAAAAATATGACAAAAATGAAACTAACTTTTCAAGCAAATGATTCATTCGAATTTTAAAGCTTTTTCAATAGTTTAGCATGGGATACACAATACTTGGCGAAAAAAGGTGCATTTTTGAATAATATAGCCTTGGGCTAAAGATGTCAACTTGTGATGACGGGTTTTATTCACTTTAATGATACTATCAATTATTGACAGGTGCCACTCTTTGTTTATTTAACGCCTCTACGTCGAAATAGGTTTTGTTAAGAACGCTAGGAGTTGCTTCGAAACAATTGCGTTTCCACTTGTAAAATGTCTATCATAAATAGATATAATATAGATATGTTTTGTTCGCGTTTTCTAACGGTATTCGCTAAATAGTGCAGAGCGGTAGATTTCACCTGCACGTGCCACGCACTAGAAGATGTTATTGACAAAATATGCGACGTTTTACGTTTCTTGGAACAACAAATGGAGATAATAGTTCACCAAAGCTTAATTAGTTGTTTGACTTCAGAAACTTACAGAGGTAGAGATGGATTCGTTAGACATGAGTGTTCCCTTTTTTTTTTCTCCAACATATCAAAATAATTATGTAAGTAACAATGAAGAATCTTTGGTGTTAGACTTTAGGGATCATAGTCACGCGGAATATCGTCGTTATTTTTTCACCTGCGAGGGAGAAGGAGGATTTTGTAGGGAAGGCCGACTTGATGCGTTAGAAACCTAAAGGCACAACGGGTATTGGCAAACCCAGTCGACCTTATCGCTTAAGAAATTCTCGCAATGAGCTTATTTGACTCGAAAATAAATAAAACCTGAAAAAAAATAAATAAAAAAAATTTAAAATTAAATTTCCTTCATATACAACTGTCGCCATTGCGATTTTTAACTGCAACCCACATTGTAATTATAATAATAATAGTGACAATACTAATTTACTGTTTTTGAACACGGGCATAATAGTTCTGAATAGTATTCCGATTAACCGTTTCCTAAATATTGACGGGTTGATACCTAAAAGCTAATAATAAATGTTTTTGTTATCAACCAGCTGTTTCAGACTTCCATTACGGTTTTTCGAAATGTTTGGGAAATGACCTAGAATAAAGGAAAACACAAAACACATGCACTGAAATATTATCAATGCACAACATTTCTTTTTCTGCGCAATGATAATCTAGAACTGCTCCGTCGAAGTTGTCTATCGTGTTTGATATGAGTGATTTAATATTACTTTCGTAATGAGTTTGATCACAGTAAATCGACCATATTTCGTTCCCCATACTATTCCCTATAACGTGTTCAAATTTTCAACGGTTCCTCTCTTAACTTAACACCGAGTCACAAAAAGCGTGAAGCGTTCATGAATTGAGAGGCGATCTCTGTAAGAGCGGTCCAAGGTATTTCGCATCGGAAAAAAGTTTCCCTCAAACTTTGCCCAATAAACTATCTTTGGTAGCAAGTAAAGGAAACCACATTAGTTTCTGGAAATACGTTAAAATAAAATTTTTAGAGCTCTCAAAAGTCAAAGTTGAATATCCTGGTCCTCGTATCACACCGCATGCAGCAAAAAATCTTTTGTGTTTTTAAACTGTGTGATATGTTAGGTGAATAAAAAATATTTCAATTTTGATATTTGTTTATTTAGGGGTTCGTCATAATTTATTTAAAAACACTCGTTAGACAGCTTTCTGAAATTGGTCAAAAGTACTCTTTCCTTCTTGGTTGATGATGTGTGCTCGTTGGCAAGAGAGTGAAGGTTGCCCAGCCTCAAAGTCAAGGTACTAAGAGACATGTGCAAACATTTTGAGCTCGCATTCAAAATGCGAGATACAAAGACAACATTTCTAGCGAAAATGGAGGAAATGATTTCGGAGTGGAGTTGTAATGCGGTCTAATTATGACGTTCACCCGTTAAGCGAATGCGATATCCTTTTTCACAAGAACTCTCCAAAGTTATGAACAGCGACTGCTATACAGACAGGTGTGACGACCAAATATCATTTGTTCCTGTCAGCTAGAAATTCGAGCAATCGCTGCTTTACTTAGACTTGAGAGGTATTCAGGACAATTATACGATGGAATTACGTGACATAGTCACTGGTCACGGTGTATTTTAGTATGTGCTGCTATCGCCGGTTACACTCGATAGAATCCTGTAGTTTGACTCTGAAATGTTCATACAGATTTGAAAAGCATAACCTTTCAGAACTCAAATATGCATGAAATAGCAGAAGCCAAATTTTTAAAAAAGAGTTTCCATTAAAATGTTAAGCGAGCGCTAATCAAATTATGATTCAGGTTGTTGTTGACGTCTTGCGTCACGAAAAGGGTAAAATTTGTCAAATTCTGGCCTTTTGAAATGTTTAGAGTATCAATCGGTGTAGTCTAAAAGCTCTGTCCTACTATCCTTTCAACTTAAAATGGTTAAAATCTAAGATTTTTTGAGCTACTTATATAAAACGGTCGGAGTTTGTTCAATGAACTAATTTGCATAATCGGCTGTCACGCTAACAAAATCGCTGAAAGTTTAAAGACACCGCAGCGAACAAAATTAATAAGTGCAAGATGCTTTTACATTTTTCTGCAGCCTAACATCTTATTAGAAGAAATCAAGCGGAGTTTTTAATGGTCTGGTCTGGACTTGAGCAATATCAACCAAGAAGGAAAGAGTACTTTTGACCAATTTCAGAAAGCTGTCTAACATGTCTAACGAGTGTTTTTAAATCAATTTTGACGAACCCCTAAATAAACAAATATCAAAATTGAAATACTTTTTGTTCACCTAACATATCACACAGTTTAAAAATACAAAAGATTTTTTGCTGCATGCGGTGTGATACGAGGACCAGGGTATTCAACTTTTGAAATTTTCGATGTCGCAAGAGGTCAAAAAAGGGCCTTTAGCAGCTTTGACTTTTGAGAGCTCTAAAAATTTTATTTTAACGTATTTCCAGAAACTAATGTGGTTTCCTTTACTTGCTACCAAAGATAGTTTATTGGGCAAAGTTTGAGGGAAAACTTTTTTCCGATGCGAAATACCTTGGACCGCTCTTACAGAGATCGCCTCTTAATCGTTGGCTTTTTCTTGAGACGCGAGCTTGGGCCGCCTGTGGTTTGATATATTCTATGCAAGCATTTGAAACGCTAAAAATTGACTACCTTTTATCCCTTATTCATTACGTGATCGTACTTAAATACAGTTTATTATCATTATTATTATTATTATTATTTTATTAAGGTGTATGGTCTGAATACTCGGCTACGTGCAGCAAGCATACTGCTCGTTTTCTTTTTGTTTTTTTCTTAGGCACGGGAATTCAAATAGATCCGAAAAATTCGTGGCAAAATTAAAATCGAAATTGCTGCTTAAGTTTGCTTACTCTGCATTTTCATCGTGAAATTAAACGCTGTTTTAACTAGTCAGAACCCTTCTTATTTCGAAACGTTGCTATCCTTGTGCGATATACATTTTGGTCCATATTTCCAAAGACAGCTGAAAAACCCATTAGGCGATTCGCATAAATTTAGATAATTCCTTCGCTCCCTCGATTGAATCCTACTCCTTAGATATACGCGCGAATGTAGATGTTACGACTGCGTTTATATAAAGCTAAAAGCACCGTTGGCGAAAAAAACAAATCCCTTAAAGACATGCTTGCGAGAGCAAAAATATAATCTAAGGGCGATAATGCGACGTGAACACAAAAGCCACATGGGGAGTCCGTTGGTTTTTCTTCCATTCTATTCGTAAAAATCCACCGATTGATTAATTAACTGGACAGGCGAACCACGAGCGCTTGATTCCTCGTCTTCTTGTGATCCGAGATTCTCGAAATCCCTGATTTCTTGGACTTTTTAGGCGTTTAGGGGGTCGTTTACGAAAACGGTTTCTACGGATTTGGCTAAACCATGGACGGTTTAACAATGGGCGACTGGACAATGGAAGGACTTGCGTTTGGAGCGATGCTGATATCTATGGCCTCTGTATTCGTTTTATCTGCTCGGCTCTGACTGGAAAATGGGGTAGAAACTCGTAGTGGGCCACTGGAAGGAATTGCTTCAATATCTACGCTGGAATCACTGTCTAGAATGGCAACTCGAACAACAAGGTACAGTTTTCTTCTTTGGACAAAGAAGCTTGCACCTCTCTATTTAATTTGGGCGTACTATTACTGGCAGTGGGAGGGACTGACTTTCTGCTCCGTAAATAATATCGCGACGAACGTTTCTTTAAAACTTTCTTCGCGGACTTCATAACTGGACAAAGGAAATTTCTGGTACTCGAGAGATCCTTTCTTGCTGGCGCCCAAGGGATTACTTCACACCTCTCGCGTGGAAATGAATTTTGCCATTTTCTTGAACCTTCATATCGTCCTGGAAGCTCCACGAAAAGCCCGGCGTAACCACCACTGTAACGATAGGTTTTTCGTCCTAACTTGATTATTGCGGGGAAGGCAACAATAACGGGGGGGTAATAGCTCGGTAGAGACCGCTTGCGGCGGGAACGGAAACTCGTCTCGGTTTCCTGGTACACGGAGATCTGTTTCAAGCGAGCTTGCCACGGACTTCAAGGATTAGACAGCATTTGGTTCCACAGTAATTAAGTTTATTCTAGCTCAAGTCGTCAAGGGACATGACAGGGAACGCGCAGCAAGTTTTTGAGTGTGTGTGTGGGGGGGAGGCTATTTTTGGCTCCGTTGGTTTTGTTTAATTATTTATTGTTTAATTTACTTTTATTTTTGGAAAAAAAGTGGGGGTGCCAAGGTTCCCCCCCCCAGCCCCTCCCTCTGCATGAACTGTCCCTGCATGAACTCTAGCTTACTCAATTTCATTTTCTTTACTCTATTGACTTTAATGTTTCTTTCAGGGGTGATATTGTACGGAGAAATAGGATGCTAATCACTCCTTGGGGTGAGAGGGATAATCTTCGTACCCCTGAACATCAAAGTGGAGGAGGCAGGTCGAAGTAAAAACATGACTTCAAAGAGGAGGGTGCCCATTAATTTCGGTCCTAAGTAAAGGAGGATTCGGGGTTTTCCAGATTCCCTTCTTTTCAAATTCACATATCTTGCGACCAGTTCCTTTTATCAAAGTTTTCTATATGGAAGGGGTATCAGCATTTGTAAGAACACCGAGCAGTATTGAAATCTTTAGCCTTAGTATTTATTGCAACCCAAATTACATGTTACAATGAGGTAAATACTGCAAAATGAAATAATTGCGCAATTTTTAACAAAGGATGACAGATTACAGACCTATCTGCAACAACTTTTGAGGACGAACACATGGCAATCATGCAATTAAAATTATGATTGGTATAACTTAAGAGTTTGATAGCCGAAAAATATACATTACAATCCCCAAACCTTATGCATTCTAACCAAAAGAGGGTCAGTAACTCTGGAGCTTCTCTCATACATTCATGTTAATAGGAATTTTTTTTTTCAGGGGGGAAGTGGGTTTCACTATACATAAAGTAGTTGTGCCAAGTATAAATACATCCTTTCAGCTCTCTCTGTACAGGTCATATGAAGGTACATTCTTGTATAGGGACTTGTAGGGGCCAGCTACGCTTGGCAGAATAAATAAGACACAACAACTTCTATGCGTCTGATTCCTTGTATTCTTGTACAGGAAGATAAAAACGAATAACAAATGAGGGTCTATCCGGCGACGATTCGAAATTATTGCTTCTTACACAGCCTAAGATCCTTTGCTAAAACTAACTCGGTAAAAAAAAAGGCAAAAAATCCTGTAAGTAACGCTTAAACTACGCACGTGGCGTGGGAAACTGCGCCCTAGGTATATTGTCAGCGGCGCTAGAAAATGTATGCAAACACGACGAATCATACAGGACTGATATTTGAATTTTTTGTGTCAGCAATCTGTTATCATCAGAACTACAAGCCAAGAGGTATTTACCAATTAAGTGCTCGAGTTTCCCCAAAAGTCACCTTTGTTACTATAGATTTCACTCGTTTTCACGGCCATCTTCAGCTGAACCATCCTGCTGTTGCATGTGAAAACACAAAATGTTACTCTCATAACCAAATACTGAACTGAATAAAAATCGAGTACTCTTTTACAACCTGCTTCCTTTAATTGTGCTCCAGAAATACTAAATGATGTTGTATTGAAGAGAAATGAAGAAGGTTATCGAAACTTTCCCTTTTAAAAGATAATTCATCATGGCTGTTGCCTCAAAAACATCTCTTAACCTAAACCAAGATTAAAAGTGCAAACGAGCAATGATGAAACATAAGCAATTAATAAATCTATTTCAGCTTCAATGTAAAATCCAAAATCCAATCAACCCGAAGATGAATAGGAAAAACCTCAAAAATTTCACAAGCCAATCACCAATAACACAAATGCTTCAAAATTTTATGATCTTCATATATAGTTCTGTGATTTTTTTTTATTGTGCGCTTTTTCTTGCAGTCATATATTTTAATTATCTATAAGTCAATAAAATTTCAAAGCAATATCTTTCTAACTGAAGAAGTCCACTCTGGCAATTTTACACATTGCAGGCAAACCCTGAACAACTGATTGAAGTTTATTTGGTCGAAAATATGAAAGGCAATGGAGGAAATTAGCTAGCACAATTCAATTTTCCCTTCTGTATTCTGTAATCTTTTTTTCTCCCAAATGATAAAGTTAAACTTTGTAATTTCCCTAATTTTACAGTCGAAAACTTGAAAACCTTTATGTTTTTCACGGATATTCGTAGCTGTAAATGTGATATTTATGTTTTGAAATATTGGTGATCGGCGAGCTCTAAATTAAATGAAATGGCCCCCTTTCAAATATAAGCCATTCCTCAATCCTTTCAATACAAATTTACCAAATTGATACGAGCTTGCTTTCTTTTGCGTTTTAATGAGCAAAGTTCATTTGCCTTTACTCGGGACACTGATTTCCGCCAATTTACGGCTACCGACGCTCGTTTTCGCAAATTTTCAAGAATAAAGAAGCAAATCTGGGAGGAAAACCTTACCACGTTTGTAAGTACACTATACAGAACCTCTGAAAGAAACATGAGGTTTGTCATTATTTGGTAAATGTGCCAGTCCTTACGCGGTCTTGAAAAAAAGTCGCTCCCAAGAAGTGTAAGTGGCAAATAAAATGTGTACAATTATGAAAGACATTATGTAATAATTTTTAAATATCTAGAGTACTGTTTGGATACTCATTGTGGTAAAACAGATGAATTATAAACTGAAGCTAGTTTAAAAGTATAGAATCTGGGATTTAGCGTAGGAAAAACTCAGATAAAAATAAACTTACTTCCTGTCTCTCCTTTCTCGGCTCCTTTGTAATTCGCTTTTTCTTTGTTGTTGACCTCTTTTCAGTATTTTTTTTTTCTCTGGAGCTCTTTGTCTTTCCTTCTCACGTCGCTCTTTGTTAGATATTCGCCGTTTAACAACATTCTTTTCATGTCGTCTTTGGCGTTCCTCTTGCAGTGTAATTCGCGAGAATCAATGAAGCTTTCAACCACAAAGTAATCAGTATGACTTCCTGCTCAAAACGCCAAATTCATTTGTTTGCGTTGCTTCAACTCTGCTAGCCCACGTGATGCCCACGTCAAGCCCTAGTGTAATCACTAACAGGGTGCCCGCGGTACACTGCACGAACTCTGGTAAATGCGTCTTCATCACATTGTATCTGAGCTTCTTAACGCACCGAAATGGGGTCTCCAAGTTACGCAAGCAACCACGCATGTGCATTACCTCCTTTATTTCCCTTTTACTTACGGGCGAGGGCGAGGGCGAGGGCGAGGGCGAGGGCGAGGGCGAGGGCGAGGGCGAGGGCGAGGGCGAGGGCGAGGGCGAGGGCGAGGGCGAGGGCGAGGGCGAGGGCGAGGGCGAGGGCGAGGGCGAGGGCGAGGGCGAGGGCGAGGGCGAGGGCGAGGGCGAGGGCGAGGGCGAGGGCGAGGGCGAGGGCGAGGGCGAGGGCGAGGGCGAGGGCGAGGGCGAGGGCGAGGGCGAGGGCGAGGGCAAGGGCAAGGGCAAGGGCGATGGCCACGCTTAAGATGGATGAGAAGTAAATCTTTGTTTGGAACGATAAGTTAATTGAGCTCTTTTACTGTTTTAGGGCTTTCCTTTAGCTATCTGTCTGTATATTTTTCAAAATATTGGGTAGCGAATGACAGGGGACACAAATGGCGTAAAGGTTCGTAATTTCAAGCTTTTCATCATTACTCAATTTACAAAACTTGGATGAAACGGATATTTTATAATAAGTTTTGGTTTCCTTTCAACACAGGTTTTACTAAATGTGCTATAAAACCATACGTCGCCACTGATACGAAGTGCCTAACCTGCAGTGTGCAATGCTAACGGACACTATTGGAATACACTACAAATACCGCGAACATCCCTTCACTACTGCGAGAGGAAAAGACTAATAAGCAATGGCTTTTGGCAATTCATACAGTAGTTGGAAAAGTGGTTTACTACTTAGCTATTGGCTTGATGGTGATACTCGCCGGTGTTAATTTCTATGTGCATTTGCTTGCACCTTACACCATTCAATCGTCGATTACATTAATTAATAAGCACCGGCAAAGTCTCGATTACATTGAGCATGAGGGATATGAAAGGTTTGCATTTAATTTGCATCATTTTAAAGTTTAAGCGTGTTTTTCCCGAGCTCCTCAAGGTTTTGAAAATTAATTAGTTCCTTGTTGAGCTGACACCTCCCCTCACCCCGCCCCCTATTCTTCCTCCCCCATCTGAACAGACTTAAAAATCATAAAACTAAATGTGAATGTAAGTTCTCATTAATGTGCAACTGGAGATACCCAGTTAACCGTATACAGTTCTTATGGGAAAGGTTGTCGGAAAAATGAAGACAAAAATTTAAAGTGCACGCGACAATCTCAAAATATTATCTGGGTGGTGGTAATCAACATGGAAATAAAAATTAATTGAGGATAAATTAGTAAGGGTTAACTTGTACTTTTTTCTGTTTTTCATGCAGTTTAGAATTCAAAGTCAGTCTCGTCTTAAAAATAGGTGCAAACCCGTGATGCCCGGTCCTTAACGTGACATTTTCTTAGATTTCCCGGAAATCCCAAGGTAGTCTAACCATGACGCGAAAGCTACCCGCAATACCGCTCAAGGTTATCACTTGCACTTCTGACACGCCTTTTCCCGAAAACGTTTCCCGAAAGAACTGTATTTATTATTTGTTTTTCTCAGAAGGCACGGTTACGAGTCTTGCAATCTTAGAGGTTCTTAATGCGTTCCGGATTTTCCTATCTCTACCCAGCGGCACGGCAACCCTTGCGCGAGTCGCCGGCTACATCCCTAGCTTCGTTGCCATTTTTCATAAATATATTTCGTTTTGCCAGCTGGGCAGTATTTTTAAGCAAATCATTTTAAAGCAAATCAAGCTGATTAGTATCTCATTAATCCTCTCCCTATCTCTCTCAAGTCACCGTGGCTGCCAGCAAAAAGGAAGGTTTTGAAATGATTTTTGGTAGCAAACATGTCATTAAATGGGTTGACACGCAGCCTAAAATCAGTTTGTAATTAACCTAGACCTTCACTAGAAGTAACTCAGGAAGTTAGAGCGTGAGGTATTTGTTTACAATTAAATTAATTAATGGAATTTTCATTCAGTTTATATCTGAATTCTCTCAAACAATTTGTTCATTGAAAAAAACAGTGAGCGATATCTTCAGTTTTACACTCTAAATACGCTTTCGATAAATCTTTGCAAGCCCGCTCAATTTGCACACTCGTGGCGTAAATTTCACAACAGAAAACGAAGGTTTTGAATGAAAAAAAACTTCATTAAAATCCCCCTTTTCATGAAAGACCATATTTACACACGCGATTGTACCAAACAAACCAGCAAACTCCCACAACTTCAAAACAAAGATTTAAATTTACTTACAATCAATCTCCATTTACTGACTGAGCAGAGGTATATTCGTTCATCAATAGTCAATGGCACAAGTAAAACTTAAGATCATTGACTGTCTTTGAAGAGAAAATCGACGTGGCAGTCACTGAAGTCAAGTTTCTTTGCTAAACCAGTGCTGTTGTTGTTGTTGTTGTGCTTGGTATTTTCCTTTTTTAGCGTACACGCTCTTTTTCATCTTACGCGCTCTTTAATTGACAGGTTTTAGATTGTGACAGATACTTGTGAAAAAGATGTTTCATAGTTTGTTTAGAAACCTTTGACCTTTTTCAATCACAAATAAAAATATTTCGGTGAAACCTCTCTTTAATTTGCATTGGCCCGGTACTATTTACTCGCTCTAAAATTGTTCAGCTCATAGAGGATCTTGCCATAATTACAGCCCTAAATCATTAGGGTTCTTTTGTAAACATTTTGTCAAGTTTTATTTTAAAAAAAAAAGTTTTATTTGCAAACCTCGGTCAGTCCGTAGTAAGAAAAATTGTGCACTTTGTCTTAAGTACCGGTACTCAAAACCTTGGGCAGAGTCTAACCCAATATGAACCTCCCGGCCGGTGATTAACATATTTATCACCAACTCTTACAAGAAAAACACATAAGGGCACAAAAAAGGCATTTCGATGTGTTAGGTACAAAGCAACATGCATGTATTCATAGACCTCAGTGAACACGCCCTGCAACTTGTGACGAGGGAAAATTCCATCGGCTAGATTATCCCAAAAAAGTTATGAAATGCACAAATTCGATAGCTGTTCTTCCAGCTGCAAGCGATGCAAAAAAAAAAAACAATTTTAGAGTGATTGTTATAATTTTATTTTTAACATACGTTCTTCAAATTTTCATGGGCATTATGTTCAACTACGAATGCGCGCTGAAAAGTTCACTCATCGCTCAGGTGAGCTGAGCATATTCTGTAAACATTATTTTTGCTTTTTTCAAGACTAATGTTTCAGCACATAATTTACTTTACGGTTGGAATGTGATCTTCCCTCTGAGCATCTCGCAAATGTAGGCATTTTTATCACAGCAAGAGATACTATTAAAGAGGCCTCCGTTCTTGGATATTTCCGCGCAAGTGTCGTTACCATCTGGCTCAGAATCTCATCATTTCGAAATATTCAGTTGTTGTGCACTAACCCAAATCCAAACCCCGTCTCTCTTCCATAAACCAATGTACCACGTACTAGTATTCGAAGTACCACGCTTTTGAATCTCATCATTGATAAACTGCCAGTCTTCTTCAGTTTCGATGGAGACTAAGTAACCTCCCTGAGATGTACAGACGCGCCAGTTGTCACACGAATTCCTTCCGCTTTTCGAGAATATGTAAGAGGAGTTTTTGAAACAGGTTGCTTAGCACTCTATGCAAAAAAAAAAATGAATAAATAAATTTCAAAAAATGTATACTGTTGATAGCAATAATGATAATTTTTATACCGCTACTAATTTTAATTAAAATTATGGGTATCAGAAACCTCTGCCTCACTGAAAGAAAAATTAAAATTGGGCAAGGTTTTCAAAGTGGAAATTGGGGAGATCAGGGTAATAGCACTGTTATTCTTTGACTTTTTTGTTTCGCTCTCCAACTTTCGTTTTGAATCACAATCCGATGTAATTCCAACAGAAGTCTATGACCAATTATTATGATAAATCAGTCAGATATTATCTTTTTTTTTTAACTGCCTCACCTGCTCCTGGCGATTCCATCATCAAATGAGGGATGACTGTGGAAGAGAAAATGAGCAAATGAATTGATTATGTCCAGAATAACATTTGAAAGAATGAAAAAGTTCATTAAGTTTCGAGTTAGACTGGTACTAATGCAATTTATTTGCTGCAAGCAGTTTAACATCTACCCCTGACTTTTATTACCTTTCTCAAGGGAGATGACGGAGAAGTTTAAAAATGCACCATCTCCGCAATTTACTAACCAGCTGAACAAAACCCATTATATGTGGAAAAGATTTCTTGGATACGGTAGACCTTCGCATTGCAACCAAACTCTTAATCAGTGATAAGGATGTAACATTTCGCTATCTAGAAAAGAAGTTTCGTTTAAGCTCGATGTAATCGTAAACCGACTGAGACGCAACAATTCGAAACGGACGATGTTTTTTAAGCGAATCAATCGGGTATCAAATCTTTCTGCTCAAATAAAACCTCAATTTGAATCCTGAAAGGGTGGTGTCCAAAACTTTGTGAGGTTTTTCGCATATTCTGAGGTGTTACTCAACTATAGATTAGCGGGCCGCGGAGCCTCCGGAACCTCCGGAACCTGTTTTACCTCAGGAACACATATTTTCTTTTGTACAAGAATAGGAATGAGATAAGTGTAAAGTTTGCTCTCGGGGATAAAGAAGAATAATTTAAAAGATTAACATGTTTTAATTGTGCATGACGTCGAACTTGGCCAGCAGTCAGCAGTCATCTAGGCTGAGTGTTAATAATTGAATAATAATTTGAAAGCTGTAACGGTTTGGGTACCGCAATATCTGAGTAACGCCTCATCCGAAGTCTTTCAGTGAACCTTTAGGCTGGAATTCATAGTACATGACCCTAGAATGAGGAACATGAGGCGTAACTTTTTTGCAAACACCGGGTCGAATGTTAAACTTTTCATGTCTAACCTACGAACATTTACGAACATTCACCAGTCGCGTTTTACGAACATTTACCAGTCGCGTTTTACGAACATTTAACAGTCGCGTTTTACGAACATTTAACAGTCGCGTTTTACGAACGCGCATATACTCTGAAATAATCCTTGCAGTTTCTCCCGAGATTCACCTATCATCAATGAATTGTGTTAATTTATGCAAATTTGTGGCAAGTTTCCCTAGTGACTTCACAATAAGCTGTACCTCTGATTTGTTATAAAAATTTAGGGGAAAAGGTGCAGCTTATATGTTGGTGTTAATGGTGCTTTTTTCCTTTCTTTTCCTGTTTTGAGCTGTGCATTACAATGTACCTTAGCCGAAAGTTTGCTCTCTCCAGGATCCTGTCCCACCATGACATAACTTGTTTTCTTGCTCACTGATTGGGTAACTTTTTCACCACATCTTTGAATCAAATCAGCAGCCTCCTGACTCTCTCAATACTTTCCAAGATTCCCTTAATAACAACTGTCAGTCCATCCAAATAGTTTTCCGCTCTCTAAAAAATTAAATTATCAAGTGCAAGCATAATTAGAAGGTGCAGACAAATAATTAATTCTTCCCTTGAAAACCTGTTAATACTGTCCAAACTGAAAAGTTATAAATGGCAAAAAGTAAAAAAACCTCTGAGGATACAACATAAACATTAAATTTTAGGATCAATGTCAGTATCTAAACATCTGTTCACCTACCCCTCCCCTAACCCAACAACAGTCAACTGATAACAGTTAATGTTGGATTGAGGGAGGGGTAGGTGTGCAGTTTCTTAGACACTGATATTGATCCAACATTTGTAAAACAACTGAGAGTAAAAGGATAAAATATAATTTTTTAAAACCTTTAACTCCCAGGAGTGACCAAGACAGAATTTCTCCTTACAATATAGATACAATATCATGCAGACAAGTAATGAGAATAAATACAAATATCAATCTTGGGATTATTAGTTGATCCAAGACCAAATTCTCTCAACCAATGTCACAAGAATTGTATGGCAGACAGTAAGGAGAATTACTATAGAGATCTTGGGAGTAAAAGGTTCAATCAAAGCATACATTTAGCAATTTTTGTTTTCTGTAAACTGTATCTGCAGATTTTCCAAACCAGCCTTAATTCTAATAATCTTCATTTCCCTTTGTCTTGCATCTTTCATTAAAAGTTCATTTGAAAGGATGGAAACCAAACCACAAAGAGCTTTGAGAGACAATAATTTAACTACCAGAATTAATTAACATGTAAATTCTCCCTAGAATATCCATACATTATCAGCAAACAGGTGCTGTGAACAATAAAACTTATCAGGTACATGTAGTTGTTATAATTGTGTGATTGACACTTCCCAATATGGTCATGCTAAGTGCTTCAATGATTGGTTCTTAGATGTGAGGGAATTGGTAGAAAGGAAGCCTGAAAATAAACCTTTTAATAATGATGTAATAAGAAATTCTCATTACTAATTTACAGGAAAACATCTCACAGCAAGAGGGGAGAATTAACAATCAGATCTTGGACTTTGAAACCTACCTGAAGGATTTCCTTTGAACCAAGTGCCCCAGAACCATCTCTTGCCATAAAACTATGGTAGCCTGATTTTTTTTCTTTTCCTACAAGGGTGGAACTGCAACCACTTTCTCTGATTTTGACACCTTTGGTGTTCCTTTGATTGGAGTTTCTTCACAGGCATCTTTTTTATCCTTTTTTGGAGTAACAGTTTTCTTTGGACTTGGTTTTGAGTCTCTAACTGGAGTTTCTGGAACTGTAGCAGCTTTGGTCGCCAGTTTGCTAGCAGGAGTTGTCTTTGGTACTTCCTGAAAAGTCCATGGATAAAATTTGAAGTGAACAAAAGTTGCACGTATATCAAACATTCTAACAACTGAGAGTTGTCCAGTTTAGGCAAGAGTTGTCCCAAATAGGAATGTTGATGGTGAAAGACACTGCTGCTTTAAATAGTGGAGACAAAGAGGCAACATCTTCCTGGAATGTCAAAGTTAAAGTCACCAAGAATGTTTCCGAAAGTTCTGTCACTATTGTTACTGTTTTTAGCATAAATTCTAGGTACAGTAATGGTAGTATTTTGAGTAGTGTTAGTATTGTAAGTAATGTTTTGTTGCAAGTATTGTTAGTTATGTGCATCTGAGTAAAAACCATCTACTGTCATAGTAGGACAGGTTAATGTATGTACAACATGCACATGTACCACCAGTTAACATGTTTGAGTAGGTTTTTGGATCTTATACAGAGCCAAATTTAGTCATAAAATATCACTGTTTCATCTACAAGTACCTTATTCAAGTGCTTGATAACACTTACCATACACATGCAATCATATCAGGTCCAATCCATTCTAGTATCAGGGTAGCAGGTTTATGCATAAATAGTAATGATTAATTTTGCAACAATAAAGGATGGTAATCAAAAGGCTTACAAACCTTTTTCTTCTCAGGGGAAGACTTTTTAACCTCAGACTTTGATTCTGAGAAGTTTTCCTTTCTTTTCTTTGATGGTTGCTCTGTTGTGTGATGGCTGACATTCCCATTTTCTCTTCCTTCTTTTTCTGTCCCATTTTTTTACTCTTCTTTTCTATTCACTTTGGAGTCTTCATTTCCTTCAGACTCATCAAATTTCTATTGGAAATGAAAACAAAAAATAATTCTTGATGGTTCTACAGGGAATCAAGGTATAATCATTAAGTGGGCTGAGCTCTGGATCAAGCTTAAAATTTAACCTCTCAAGAGTGATCAATTTTCTAATGTCTCTTAACAATACTAATTCACTATCAAACAGCAATGTAATAAGAAAATTATCAGACAAGAGGATATCGATTGATTGAACACCGTATTCTCTAAGATATTGTCATAACACTTGTGTGAGGACAGTAAAGAGAGTTGATTTTAATATCTTAGAGGTGAAAGGACTTATCCCTTTAAAGAGCCCCATGGTGTTGCTTTTGCCAAAACTATTTTCCTCTTCCCCCCCCCCCCCCCTCCACAAAATTCCTGTAATATGATTACATAATGCATGACTCAAACACTGGTCATTATGCCCATTAATTTTGTGACATGGTATGTGTTAACTGTTGTACATCCTGATATAACTACTGAATAAGAGATTGGCAGAGGGTTTACAAGGGATGTGTGATTGAGCCCAATATTAACATGTGATGCATGAATTTTATAGAAAGGCAAGCTCTGGTGAGGTTTGAAGTTTTCCCTGTTCAAATAATGCACAATGTGTGAAGTACTGTTTAAAATACACAGGATGCCTGATTTTTACTGTAAAAAAATTGTTGGTGAAACAAGTGTAGTTAGTTATTCACCTGTTTTCTCTTTTGGCAAATGTTTTCCTGGATTCGCTTTCAACTGGAGTAGAACCAAAGAAATCAAAAGCAGAAGTTGCTTTTTTCTCTTTAGGTTTGACTGGACTGAAGCAAGAATAACAATCCATGTGTTAAATATTTCAGTACCACAACAACTATGTGTTATCTTCACTTTTGGTGGCTGTGTAACACTGTCTTTATCATTTCACTGTTGTTTGTTTGTTTGTTTGTGTTTCATTTTTAACCCTTAACACTAAAACTCAGTATGCATATTCTCCATACTGTGGAGAAAGTGCATGAAAGAGAACCAGGTACTGAATACAACCTGACATCAGTATGCATATTCTCCATACTTGTATCTACGAATTTTCTAAGACGCTGACAAGGAGAATTTGTTTAATAATCAAGAGCTTTTATAGTTGGAGATCATTTCCTTGACTCTTGATTCAGGGCTGATATTAGGGTCCAAACGTTTAACTACAACTGTAAATTTATAAGAGGGAAAATAAATTTCAAGAAACAAATCACATACCTGATATTTGGGGGAAGAGGATCTTCATCAGAATCTAACAAAGATGTAAGATTAATTTAGAAATAGGGTCAAGACATCATTGTGATGTTGCACATATCATCATGTGAATCTTTTTACAACAGTTTTTGTGATAATGCAAATTGCATTGGGAATTGACAAGGACACTATACAGCACAACTACCTAGCTTACATGTACATTGAAACCATTAAAACTTATACAGAGGTATGACAGTTTGTGTAGAGTCTCAACATCTGTTCCTCTAGAAACTGTTGGTGTTCACCCTAAAACATTACCTGAGTCAATAATGTTTTTTCCTTTCTTTTTCTTCTTCTGATTTTCTTTTGGTTTTAGTTTCTGGGCAATGTCATCATCTTCACTACTTGATAAACCCTGCCCAGAAAATAAACGATAACATATTCACACAAATGTGAGATTATTATGGTTCTTTAGACCTAATAATAACAACAAAGACCAAACAGAATATTGGATAGCATCAAGAGGGGTGTTGTCCCTTGCAGCACAACTTTCTCACAAAACATTTTCTTTCACCTCAGATAATCAAAAGAAGACACCAGGCTTGTGGAAAAAATAGTCTAGGTTAAGTGAAGTCTCCAGGTTTGTTTTTCAATCACTTTCCAGTTAATCAACAATTTCATTTTACCTTTAGTCAAAATAAATGAAAATTTACCAGTACTTGTCAAAATCGTGAAATAAGCATTAGTATTACATACTGCAACAACTCTGCAGCGTTAGTAAGCTGCAGTTTGAACAAATTTGCAGGGAATGCTAATGTCCAAGATATTTCGAACTTGAGTGAAATTTAGGTGGCAGTGTATCACATCATGCTGTTTAACCTTTAAACTCTCAGATGTGATTAACATGTAACTTCTCCCAAGACTATCCATACAATGTCCAAAAAAAAGTTTATCATGAAAAAAGTTGTTATCTTGATCTAAGAACAAATTCCCATAACAAATGTACAAGGAAATGTGTAGCAACTAGAGGAGAGAATTAGCAAACAGATCTTAGGAGTTAAAGGATGAATACAAAATTGCTTCATTTTACAACCTTGTTTAGGATGAAAAAAAAGGCAAAACATTGTAACTTATCAGCCTCACTCAGCTACCCTGACATACTCCAACAAACTATTGAAAATTATACCAACAAAGTTAGTTAACACACAGTACCACACCATTTCTCACATTCCAGTCCAGAAAGATACCTTGGGTTAGATATATGTAGTGGAATGAAACTCTTGATTGAAACATGTCGTAAAATTACCTACCATGTGCAAAATTAAAGACTCATGACAAAGGAAATTTTACCATGTATGGCAATAAATACCAATTTTGGCCAAATAAGGTCCCCCCCCCTACCCCCAGGAGAGGATAGTTGGGATTGTGAATTGCACCCGTGTGTATAGACACAAACGATGATCGATTCAGTCAGACAGGGGCTGTGATATGGGCAGATCTTTTCTCCGTCGCTTCTGAAGGCGAATTCCCTGATAACACAAATAAATCTCTCTCTCAAATGCTACATAATCCATTACTTACCTTGGTTTTCGTTCGGAGCTTTCCTACATCTTGTTTCGTTAATGACTTCGCAGTAGAATCTTTGCCGCGCTTATTTTCTACTTTCGAAGCGCCTTGCTTCGCTGTCTTTCCAGTAGGGCTGAAGAACGATCGAATATCCTGTAGAAAAATATGTAATTATAATTGAAACACCGGTTAAAAGACTATCACTGAGAACGAAAACGACTAACAAACAATTTTAGTATAGTGATGTATTCACATCACTCTCCGACATTTCGCGCCATCTTTGAAAATCTCCTGTACTTCAGTCAGCGGTCACCAAATTAGCTAGCTTCCAGACTCCTGCTATTTCTCTTCCGCTAATTTTCCGAGAAAGACAATAGGTCATAAGATAACCATAATCTAATTCGAGTTCGCCGAACCAAATAGAGTTCCTCTTATAAAAGGAGCTGTCAGACGAGGGAGGTCGAATCACATGCAGTTTCCTCAATAGATTGCTTTGAAAATGGCAAATAGGTCCGCGGAGGACACTTCTCAGGAGTACGTACTCTGTTGTTGATGTCGATATTTTCACGAATGCGCTGTAGATTCATGCAAGCTTGTTCTGCGATTTGGTTTCTTGTGGTTTGTTTCGTTGCACTTTAGTCTCTTCGAGGTATATTGATTGTTTACTGAAAAATATTCAAATTTGCAGCGTGAAATTTGCAAAAAGTTTTTGAAGTTTTATACGCTGTAATTGAAAAACAATTTTGTCACATAAATTGACCCTATAGAGAAAAAATAACTACGTATAAAAGTTCTACCGATTGGACATGAATGGAATAAATGCGGTCGTGAATAGTGCACATTTTCCACAACTTAAAATTACACTGCCAACTTAATTGTGTTAGCTTGAGTGGTAGCAGATGATGGAGTTTATGCGCAGAATTGGATACAACTGAGTCAAAGAGTTAACGTTTGTAACACTCTTCTTTGCGTCTGTCTTTCAAAGATCTGATGTCATACAATGCATTTAGTCTCTATTGTAAAACTAGAATCGACCATATTTCCGGAATTTTCTAGGGCTAACTGTGATTTGATAAACGAAACGAAACGAACTGAAAATATGAACATCTCCGTGGTGTTCCTTGCTGAATCTTCACTCCGTTCGCGATGAGATCAAATCCTCTTCTGTATTTAAAGGAAGGACTGTGCCATATAGCCATATAATGCAAATCTCTAATTTAAAAAAAGGACACATTCCGTGAGGCTGCAGCTGTGCAATTTACTAAGTGTCAAGCATCGGTGTTCTTAGTCGATGAAAAATTCGATTGCGTGACATGACACCTTCCCTGAAAAATATCGCGTGACTAAAGTTGTTTTGCAGCATGTTTCTGATTGAAAAATTAAAAAAAAAAATTAAAAAAAGTTTTCGTGAAGGTTTCAGCAATAATAATGGTTTTTTTGTTATCATTTGTGTGATTTGTGGACTAAACTGTCCTATTCATCCCTGAGGGGCCAGGGCATTGGAATTTTCAGTATTTTTTAGATCAGTTTTTGTGCCAAAAAATTTCGGTTTTTGGGATTCGGTGTTCATTGAGGTTTACGGATTTTCCGTCTTTTAGCATTTGGTTTCCAATTTTTCGTCAAAAATACTTGTCTATTGAGCTTCGGATTTGATCTCCAATGTGGTTTTCGGATTTTTCTATTTGGATTCCGGTTTCTCTTCGATCCCGACGAGCGGCCATTATGCGCCTCCACTGATCTCGAATAGCCGCAAAACCTCTGTATGCTCCACTTGTCAACACTGTATGGGATCGATTAGGGTTTTGAGAACTGAGATGTGAACATTTATAGGTTTTGACGGTTTTGCATGCGGTTTTCGGTTTTGATCGAATTTTTTTGCAGTTTTGATACTTTTGCTTGAATTTATTTTAGCAAATTGCAATTGAGTTGAGTAAATCAACTCAGTTGCCATGGGGCAGAATTAGTTTATGAAAACAATTCAATACAGATAAATGAAATTTAATATATTTAACGACTAGGAGCAATTATTATTATGTTTAGTAGCATTTCAAGTATTCGGTTCGCGTTTGAGCTGACTGTTAGCGTCTGTGCAGCATTTGTTGCATTCTACAGAGTTAAATACAGCAGTGCTGTGATCATTGGGGCCCTGGGGCCGTCTTCGTTTAGCGGTACACCTTATCAGTGCATGCATTATTCTACCATGTGCCTGTGTGGTGTTGGCTGTTCTACAGTGTGGCATTGTTTTTCTTGAGGGTAGCGGTTCTTGGCATTTCCTTCTCCCCAACCCTAACTGAAAGGTTTATTTCTATTTATTTGTTTTATGCATTTATTCATCTATTTATTTATGTTTTCCTCCACTGAGCCATCTGTCTTTAGTGTGATGGGTGCTCAGAGGGGGCTTGGAAAAAGATTGGGTAGGCCAGTCGGGTGTTCTAGCGCCATGGGGTGTGGTTGCAGCTCCTGGGCCCCTTGGGCACCTAACCTCCATTTGTAATAGGGGAGTGAACTTGATATTGAGTTATTTATTTATGTATTTATTTGGAATATTTATACAGGCTGGCTCAGTTCGGCTTTAAAGTAAGTTTAAATGTGGGCCTCCATAAATAAAAACAAGGCCAGATGACCACACTGGGAGCCACATTCTTTACTCTTTGTTGAAGTCTGTGAGTTGTTTTACTCTTTAACTCTCAAGATCTGATTATTATTATTTAATTCCCCCTCTAGCTGCTGCACAATTGCATATTCATCAGTTATAAGAACTTTCCTGTTAGTTCAAGAAAACATCCTCTACCTGAGAAGTCTGGGTATTCTCATCACCTGTTTGTTTGATAATGTAAGGATATTATAGGGAGAAGTTACCTGTTAATCATTTCTGGGAGTTAAAGGGTTAATGTCCCCTGCTTATAACCAGTACAGAGAAGATGTAGGAGAGTATGGGGCCTATGGTTTATCATCCTTAGCTGAGAAGACCAGAACGTCTAACCACTTTCAGATGTTACAGCAAAGGCAGCACATTCTCCTTAGTTATTTTAAAACCCCTGAGTGTTGTTGCGGTCTGGGGCTTCAACCCTCAACTACCTGCACAGCAAGAATGCCTTCACGATGTAGAAAGAAATGACACGAGCACATCCAAACTGGTTGCTAGACAATCTAATCTCCTTAATCTCTTTCCCTACAGTGAGGCAGTTCGAAGGGCTGCAAAACTCCAGAACAAAGATTTGTCTTTCAGATTGGCACTTTTCATCCCCACAGTATCAACGAACGCTTTACATTCAGCTAATTTATTCTTGTTTTCTCGTCACTATATTCCCACCAATAGTGTGCCTCCATTTTCTTCATATAAATACACACACAACTCACAATTCCTCCAACAGCTGTGATGAAGGGCTAACACTTGAAACGTCAGCTTTTAAACTCTTTACAGTGGCCAATCTACATTATCAACTCAGTTAATAATACAAAATTACACTGTTATACTCTCCCACTGATGCAGCACCACAGTTTCTTTAGAAACATACCTCCTTTACCTGCACAGCAGTCCAGCACTCGACATGAGGTACCAGAAAAAAAATTCCTCTGTTTAAATCAGTAAAATATACATGACTGTGTGTTATCACTGAGTGTTATCACCGTTTAATACAGGTCAACGACAAAAGACAAGAAAACAACATTTAATTAATACGATAATTCATCATTTATTTTATGTCGAGTTTATGTAAAAAATGTATCAAATAACATCCATAAAATGATGGTACAGCGTAAAAAAAAAGAACAATAGATCAGAATTCTAACAATCAGACCTCTTGGTAATTAACCATTTAATGATTTTTCTTGTGTAATTTTCTTGTATAATATTTGTCAGATACAAACAGTCCTATAGAAGAATTATAATCTGCAATTTGTTAAGGACATCTGAACTCTAAACACTAACATTGATTTTGGGAGACAAATATGGAATAAATTTTACTTCAGAGACAATTCGTCGCTTTATTCGAGTGATTCCTCCCTAAATGACCGTACCATACAACCCGAACAGGCCGATGGGACTCAGTCAAGGATGACAACAACCGCTTAATAGAGACCACCGCTGAAAAGTGGTGAAAGTGACAATACATAAGAGGAAAAAATTCGGGAATTTGACAACCGACCGCTAAATACAGGTTCGACTATTAATTCCAAATAAGCTAATCAGCCCACGCGAATAGCTCTAGCCATCTGTGTGGTATATTATAAAAAAGCGCTCTAAGGTGGGTAGATGGAGTACAGTTATGAAGCACAAAGAGAAAATCTAAGAAGAAGAAAGAAGTCCAAGTCCAGCAATTACTCAGGAAAATTCTTATCTTTACCTTCTGAAATCGTAGCTCTAAGATTTTTGAGAACCCCACTTGTGACGCTACCCTTGAAAACACGTAGCTATTCACACTCCCAGCCCGACGGGGTAAACGGAACCTCGACCCACCCCTCCCCCCTTCGCATGGCTCTTTCGTAAATGATTGTAATATATGCCATGGTCGGTAGAGAACTCCTGCTAAAACATCTACGTTGTCGGAGTTTTTTAGATCTGGAGTGAAGTCAGAATATCAGGGCTTGACTTTTCGGATCTAGTACAAGATCTTTAAAGGAGGAAGGAAATTTATCCTTGCTCGCCCTGACGTCAGTGAATTTCTCGCGTTAGCTTCATTAAGCATCTCAGATTAAACGTAACAGGAATGCGTAGCGATAACGCTCTCCCCATGCCCGTCTCTCCCAGGTTGATCCTTATTTCCAGGATCCACGGCTTGTTTTTCCCGGTTTTCCTTACTCCTCAAAAACCAGCACTCTTAATTCGAGTTGCAAATGCCACCTTCTAAAACCGTTTTTATTTCACATCTTGCATGTCACCCAGTCGAGGGTCTCCATGGGGTTAACCGTTAGCCGTGAATCGGTCAAAAAACTAGCTGTTAGGCGCAAAAATTGAACAGTTTTAACCCTTAATTGTAGAAAAAATTAACTTTAAAAATCTTTCCTTCCTACAATGAGTTATTTAGTGTTATTCTGGATTAGCCGCGGCAGAAAAATGGCCACAGTTTTAACCGTTAGCCATAAAAAGTTCTTATCGTTCGGCCCTCAGTTTTAAGAAAGTTTCGGTTTTTTTAACAGGCTGTTTTAGTTAAGTTTGCTATCGTGGAAAAAAAATCATTAATATTTTCTACACTCGACGAACCATACCGACCTAGGGTACCTCCCATGATGAGGACGCTTTCAATAAACAGAATAAAGCACCATCTCCCAAAGTGAAAGGTAATTTCTTTTTTCTTGCCTCTTCAACAATGTATGACTAAACATCATGTCGCTTTCCATGCTAAAAAAGCGCGTCGCGTGACATCCTAAGGAACGGCTGCCAATGAGACTGGCAGATATAAAATCTAAAAAATATCGGAGTTAATATCTCATTTAATAACTCTATCCAAGGAAATGGGAAGAGGTTGAGCGAATAAGACATAGGTGCGCTCATTACTCCAAACGAAAAGATGTGACAAAAGATCATATCTGTCACATAACGTGCTAAAGAAATTCGTCGCGTGACATCCTAAGAAACGGTTGCCAATGCTCGATGTTAGCAGTTATAGGGTCAGAAAATATCGAAGTTTATCTCTCATTCAGTAAAGTTATTCAAAGAAATGGGCAAAAGTTATTGAGCGAATACTACTTCAAACGACAAGAAATGGCTTATGCAGGTTGATGCAGAAATTTTCCTTCCTTTGTCATTGATTTCGTCTTCCATTCTATCAAAATACCAAGCGACTTGTTTCATTGTTTGACATTCAAATGTTAGTTTATTGTACTTAGATAGCAAGTAAACAATCTAATCAGAGAAACTAGATAAAATCATTTGGCTCCAACTTTCCAGCTCGCTCTGAGCTTCCTTCAATTCTTTGTAAGCCATAACTAAAATTATAAAATAAAACTTGTCGTTTTGCCTTTGGACGATTAGTTTCAACAATATACTTAAAATGCATCGTTCTGCTTGTAAAAAAATAACACAATTTATCGCATTCAAAATTAAAGGAGAAATCTCAGTAAATTAACTAATACCAAGACTAAATCCTGGCCATTACGACCAAAATCTGTCATTTAACTCCAGATAAATCAAATTCTGATCGGCAGAAACTAACTTTAAGTACCAATGACTGGGTACAAATCCTCGAAAAGTTAATCATTGTGCGTTGTTTGACATTCAAATGTAGTTTATTGTACTGAGATAATAAGCAAAAATCTAATCCGAGAAACTAAATAAAATCGTTTGGCTCCAACTTTCCAGCTCGTTCTGAGCTTCCTTCAATACTTTGTAGGTCAGTAACTAAAGTTATGAAATAAAACTTCTCGTTTTGCCTTTGGAGATTAGATTACGCAATATACTTAAAATGCATCGTTCCTCTTGTAAAAAAATAACACAATTAATCGCATTCAAAATTAAGTAGCGATCCCTGTAAGAGCGGTCCAGGGCATTTCGCATCGGAACAAAGTTTTCCCTCAAACTTTGCCTAATAATCTATCCTTTGTAGCAAGTAAATAAAACCACATTGGTTTCTGGAAATACGTTAAAATAAAATTTTTAGAGCTCTCAATAGTCAAAGCTGCAAAAGGCCCTTTTTTGAACGCTTGCGACATCGAAAATTAAAGTTAAAAAGCCTGGTCCTCGTATCACACCGCATGCATCTTTGTGTTCTTAAGCTTTGTGATATGTAAGGTTTAAAAACAGCATTTCAATTTTGATATTCGCTTCTTCAGAGGTTCGTCATAATTTACTTAAAAACACTCGTTCGACAGATTTCTGAAATTGGTCAAAAGTACTCTTTCTTTCTTGGTTGATATTGCTCAAGTCCAGACCAGACCATTGAAAACTCCGCTTGATTTCTTCTAATAAGATGTTTGGCAGCAGAAAAATATAAGAACATCTTGCACTTATTAATTTTCTTCGCCGTGGTGACTTCAAACGTTTAGCGATTTTGCTACCGTGACACCCAATTATGCAAATTAGTTCTCCGACCGTTTTATAGAAGTAGCTCAATAAATCTTAGATTTTAACCATTTTAAGTTGAAAATATAGTAGGACAGAGCTTTTATACCACACTGATTGATACTCTTAACATTTTAAAAGGCCAAAATTTGACAAATTTTCACTATCTCGTGTCGAAAGACTTCAACAACAACGTATCGAATATCCTAATTTGATTAGCGTTCAGTCAACCTTTTAATGGTAATCTCTTTTTTAAGAAATTAGCCTCTGTTATTTCATATTTGAGTTCTGACAGCTTATGCTATTCAACCTGTATGAACATTCCAGAACCAAACTACAGGATTTTATTAGGTGTAACCGGCGATAATAACGCGCACTTTCCTCCAAAGATAGATTATTGGGCAAAGTTTGAGGGAAAACTTTGTTCCGATGCGAAATGCCCTGGACGCTCTTAGAGAGATCGCCACTTAAAGGAGAAATCTCAGAAAATTAACTGATACCAAGACTAAATCCTGGCCATTACGGCCAAAATCTGTCATTTTAAGTCCAGATAAACCAAATTCTGATCGGCAGAAACTAACTTTAAGTACCAATGGCTGGGTACAAATCCTCGAAAAGATAATCACAATTTCCATCTGATATAAACTAAGATAATCGAGCAATCGGACAACTAGTTATTCTCCAATTTCCATAGAAATTATCCACACATGCACATGGCTATAACAGCTTTACATCACCCATGAGCAAGAAACCGATTGAGAAAAAGTCTAAAAAAAACTGTGGAAAACGTTTTCAAGGCGTTTCAACTTCTACGTAAGTGGAAAGCCAAACTCGGCCTAGTAAGTAATACTTAGATTAAAAATTAACTTTTTACATAACTGGTCATGATAATTTCAAGACATCACATGGAAAAAAAACAGTAGTTTCAGCAGAACATCAAAGATTAAGCTCTAAAGAGCAGTTCAGACAAGCAAAAAGTCAACTTTTGAATCAAAGGAAATCCGGTCTCTTGTTAAACTTGAATTTGGCCGTCTTTTGGTTCTTCTTGTTTTGAAAAGAAGACTCGAAAGAAAACACCCTGGGATTCCAATGCTCACTGCCTTAACTGAAAAATGAAAAAAGCTAAGTTTAGGGAGGATGGTTGAGTTTCCATGAAATATTTCCTAGCACATGCGGAAACGATACACTGCACAACAGCATTGTTTTAAAAGAAATTTGCTTTTTTACTCCTATTATGTTTCCTAACAAGAATGTTATCATCGTAAACGTGTCCACTTGATTGTACTGCATCTCAATTTGCAGGAGCAAAAACTAAATTCGTAAGCCAACTGAAAGGAAAATAACACGCAAGTGTCACTGCTCATACATAAGCCATAATTATGATTTAAGGTAACTTTGTATCGAATAGAATGTATAAACAGAATATTTACTCGGTTCGGCTTCTAATATCCTTGAAATCCAGGTTGACGTCATCACCAATGAGTACAAATGGTGCCCAGTAAATCACCTCCTTGAACTTTTCAATTTCTCTCATACACTTCATGGCCTGATTGAGAGCTTCACTTGCCTTCTTGCCTTTGGAAAGTGCATCGTAGAAGAAACTCATGAACTCCAGGGTCACCTCGTCGCCAATCGCCCACAAGGTTACCACAACAGATCTAGCACCGGCACCCAAAAGTGCACGCGCCATGCCGACCACACCCTCAGCCATGACCTCCCCACGAGCAGTGTGACAGCAGCTAAGTACAACCAGACGTGCTCGCAACCCAGCTTCTATGACATCTTTCATCGTCAGTAGATAGTCTTTCTCTTGCGGATGAGGGTTTTGTCTTGTGGTGTTTGGTGCCAGGATAACTTCACCAGTTTCCATTTTACCGTGCGCTGCTATGTGAACTAAGGCCACTGATGATATTCGTTTTAACACTTCATGTTTTGTTGCCATTTCTCCAGTGAGGGGGCAAACATTAAGGACACGGCCGATCATCTCCACTTCTTTCCTTGCTCCTGGAAGTTGCACTAAAAGTCCTCCCTGATAGATGATATGTTTGAAACACGGGTCACCGACAAGCAATGCACCAGTCTTCACGTGAAAGTCAGCTGGACAATCATGAATTAGTTGCAACGTCGTCAGAGAGGGAAGCACACGAATTCTGAAAGAATCACTTAAATATGATGAGTTCGATTCCTGCAATGCTGCATAAGGTACGAGGCAAAATGGCCCCTCAGGAACGAATGTGATCTCGTCGTTGCCTTTGATCAGGTCAGCAATAGGAGAAACGAAGATGTCATGCAGCTTATTTAAAGCACTTGATTGGGAGTGCCTCACATCAACTTGGATCACACCATTGGCCATTTCTTCTTCTGTCGGCGAATCAAGCAGAGGATTTTCGATGGCAACAGTATCTCTTGCACCGATCTCCTTAAGAGCAGATTTGTTCAGTAGCTGGATGAAACATCTCAATTCATGCTCAAACCTATAGTCGTTGACGTGTACCTGTCTCATCTGGATGTTATCTTCACTAAGGCAAACCCAGAAGTAAACGCATGGCCCATTGATAGCTATGAAAACTGTGCTCAATTGAACACATCTCAGAGAAATGCGGGGTGCGCTGTGCGTTAAAGAAGCTCCAGGCGAATATTTTGTGTCCATGAGATCTCTCAGAGCTTGAGCACTTCCTCTCTCTGCGGCAAGAAGAGCCTTTACAGCTTGACCTCGATTGAGATTTATACGCCACAAACCTTTGTATGCACCTTGGTACGTATTACGAAAAGAAATCTTCCACTGATCGTTGAGTTGAAGACTGGCCCTGATATCATCATACAATTCTACACTTGAGTAATAACAGTCAAAGGCCACCATAAGATTTCCTTGGCACTCAAAACTGTTTCCAAGAGAATAGAGTGAGCACGCTTCTCCGGTCTTATTTCCCGCTTCTTTAGCAATTTCAAGATGACGTTGATGGTACTCAATGGCTGTTTTAAACTTTCCTAGACTGCCATAAGCGTTGCCGAGATTGCCATAACTTGCTCCCTCTCCGGCCTTGTCTCCCACTTCTTTAGCAATTTCTAGATGACGTTGATGGTACTCCATTGCTGTTTTGAACTGTCGTAGACCTTGGTAAGCGTTGCCGAAGTTGCCATAACTTCTTCCCTCTCCGGCCTTATCTCCTACTTCTTTAGCAATTTCTAGATGACGTTGATGGTACTCCATGGCTGTTTTAAACTTTCGTAGACTGCCATAAGCGTTGCCGAGATTGCCATAACTTGCTCCCTCTCCGGCCTTGTCTCCCACTTCTTTAGCAATTTCTAGACGACGTTGATGGTACTTGATGGCTGTTTTGAACTCTCCTAGACTGCAAAAAGCGATGCCGAGATTGCCATAACTTGCTCCCTCTCCGGCCTTGTCTCCCACTTCTTTAGCAATTTCTAGATGACGTTGATGGTACTTGATGGCTGTTTTGAACTCTCCTAGACTGTAATAAGCGTTGCCGAGATTGCCATAACTTCTTCCCTCTCCGGCCTTGTCTCCCACTTCTTTAGCAATTTCTAGACATTGTTGATGGTACTTAACGGCTATTTTGAACTCTCCTAGACTGCGATAAGCGTTGCCGAAATTGCCGTAACTTCCTCCCTCTCCGGCCTTGTCTCCCACTTCTTTAGCAATTTCTAGACGACGTTGATGGTACTTGATGGCTGTTTTGAACTCTCCTAGACTGTCATAAGCGTTGCCGAGATTGCCATAACTGATTCCCTCTCCGGCCTTGTCTCCCACTTCTTTAGCAATTTCTAGACATTGTTGATGGTACTTAACGGCTATTTTGAACTCTCCTAGACTGTGATAAGCGTTGCCGAGATTGCTATAACTTCCTCCCTCTCCGGCCTTGTCTCCCACTTCTTTAGCAATTTCTAGATGACGTTGATGGTACTTGATGGCTGTTTTGAACTCTCCTAGACTGTCATAAGCGTTGCCGAGATTGCCATAACTTCCTCCCTCTCTGGCCTTGTCTCCCACTTCTTTAGCAATTTCTAGACATTGTTGATAGTACTTGATGGCTGTTTTGAACTCTCCTAGACTGCCATAAGCGTTGCCGAGATTGCCATAACCTGTTCCCTCTCCGGCCCTGTCTCCCACTTCTTTAGCAATTTCTAGATCACGTTGATGGTACTTGATGGCTGTTTTGAACTCTCCTAGACATTGATAAGCGTTGCCGAGATTGCCATAACTGATTCCCTCTCCGGCCTTGTCTCCCACTTCTTTAGCAATTTCTAGAGATTGTTGATGGTACTTAACGGCTATTTTGAACTCTCCTAGACTGCGATAAGCGTTGCCGAGATTGCTATAACCTCTTCCCTCTCCGGCCCTGTCTCCCACTTCTTTAGCAATTTCTAGACGACGTTGATGGTACTTGATGGCTGTTTTGAACTCTCCTAGACATCGATAAGCGTTTCCGAGATTGCCATAACTGATTCCCTCTCCGGCCTTGTCTCCCACTTCTTTAGCAATTTCTAGACATTGTTGATGGTACTTGATGGCTGTTTTGAACTCTCCTAGACTGTCATAAGTGTTGCCGAGATTGCCATAACTTCTTCCCTCTCCGGCCTTGTCTCCCACTTCTTTAGCAATTTCTAGACATTGTTGATGGTACTTGATGGCTGTTTTGAACTCTCCTAGACTGTGATAAGCGTTGCCGAGATTGCCATAACCTCCTCCCTCTCCGGCCTTGTATCCCACCTCTTTAGCAATTTCTAGATGACGTTGATGGTACTTAACGGCTGTTTTGAACTCTCCTAGACTGTGATAAGCGTTGCCGAGATTGCCATAACCTCCTCCCTCTCCGGCCTTGTCTCCCACTTCTTTAGCAATTTCTAGACGACGTTGATGGTACTTGATGGCTGTTTTGAACTCTCCTAGACTGTCATAAGCGTTGCCGAGATTGCCATAACTTCTTCCCTCTCCGGCCTTGTCTCCCACTTCTTTAGCAATTTCTAGAAATTGTTGATGGTACTTAACGGCTATTTTGAACTCTCCTAGACTGTGATAAGCGTTGCCGAGATTGCCATAACCTCTTCCCTCTCCGGCCCTGTCTCCCACTTCTTTAGCAATTTCTAGATGACGTTGATGGTACTTAATCGCTGTTTTAAACTCTCCTAGACATTGATAAGCGTTGCCGAGATTGCCATAACTGATTCCCTCTCCGGCCTTCTCTCCCACTTCTTTAGCAATTTCTAGACATTGTTGATGGTACTTAATGGCTGTTTTGAACTGCCCAACATTATGGTAAGTACATCCGAGACTGGCATAAGTGTTTGCTTTGACTTTTAGTACAGCATTCGATTTCTTTAATAATTGGAGCAGACGTTTGTTGTTGTTTTCAATCTTAAAATGTGTCAAGGATAGCTAAATCATGGGTGGATTTGCGAAAATGCAATGGAAATGTTTGTTTTAATAATAATGAGAGTATTGGAGAAACTTTAAAATTCGAATGAAAATTCGAGCGTGGATTTCTTGAAGAGATTTGATTTCAAGTTATTCGAGAGTGTTAACTAGCTCTGAAGCGCATTTATTAGTTTAAGTTCGATGGTCATGGTGATGCTCGTCTCAAGACAAAAATGAGGGGCATTCAGCAGAAACTCTGGGAATGAGTTAATATGGCCTCTTCTTTTAAGTAAAGTTTCGTGGAAGAATCGAAAGAACTCGTTAATAATATTTTAGCCTCTTTAAACTGCTCAGTGCAGTATAAGAGAACATTGCTTGCATTATGTGTAGAAGAATCTGCCTGGAACGTGTTGATTTCTCTTGAAATATTATTCGCATTGCATCTCGTATCACGTTTTAAACATTCGTCAAAGGATACGGTCAATCCCATATGCAACCAGCTCCTTGCTTCTTTATACCAGCAAAGTTCGACACAAGCTCTAGCTCCTGAAAAGGTGAGAATAACTGGTGGTGCGAGGTAATTTATTACTGTTAAGGTATAAACGTATCGATAAAATAGACTTAATTTCCCATTTAGCTGAGAACAAAAATTGTGATAATGAAGGAAATTTGAACTTTTGGAAGAACTGAAAATGAACAATAAGGAGCTAATGCAAAGCGGCTACCAATTAAGCTTCAATTGATGATGATAACGATGAATTTATCTCGCGCATTCTTCACTTTAATATGCACTTTAGCGCTTTTCAGCACTTTTCGGGAAGTTTTCGGGCAGACTGCATTGAGCAGTTAACTTTTGAAAGGGAATTTTTCAGGCACCTCCTGCCCGGGCTTTGTAAAGTCCCCTGCTAAGAGTGACCGAGAAGATGCAGGAAACGGGGCTTACGGGTTTCCACCCATATCCGGGACAAGAATATCAAACCATTTGCAGATGTCACAGCTTAGACGGCAGCACATTGTTCTCAGATATTTTAAGACTCAGGGTGATGGTCCAGTCTAGGGCTTGAACCCTCGACCTCCAGCGCTCTACATTGTGAACTAACCAGGCAGCGGTATTTGAGAGTTTTTTGACATTTTCTTGTGCATTTTACCCACATCACAGACATTGACACACCAGATACAATTGACACTTGGAGTACAGTTACCTGCCACAAACCGCACAATCCTCTTTTGACGAAATCAAAGAATAGAATGTTGATGGCTTATGTCTGAAAAACCCACCTTTCTTAATAGCCTTGATTAAAGTGGGTTCCAATTGAACAGCAACTGTTGCATCATTGAGACATTCCACGTAGTTGGCTATGAGATTCCGGAAAGAAGGTTTAAAGAAGAGGTAATCACACGCAATTGCAACAAAGAAGCCTTAAAAATTACAATTGCTTAAAATGTAACGAGGATCATTTCTTTGCTTAATTTTCATCCGCTACAGGGTGATTTATGCCGTTTTTACGCTACTTTTCAGCAGTTGCTCAATTTTTTTCTTTTCTTGATGCAGATTGTGTATTCCGTTATCTTGTAACGCTGCACGACAGATTTATATGTTTACATGTGAAATTCTTACCTAAACGGAAATGAGCTGTTGCCCTGTTGCTATAAAGCTTGGCGTTAAGCCGCATATCTTTGCAGTTCACTTGAAGTCCTTCCGTGTAGGAGTTTATCGCGTTATTAGCTTCTCCTTGTCTGTATTCTTTGTTACCTTCCTCGAGACATACTTTCGCTATCCCTGAGAGCACACAGTTTTGGTGTTAATGATATAGTAATGAGTGATACGACTTCATACTACAACTTTATACTTCCAAACGAACTTTTAGGTTAAAGGAGCGTAGAGCTACGAAAAACAAAAGATCAGAATAGTTTAATATCTGTACATTTTGTTTGTGTGCAAGCTGTCGAGAGTCTGGGCTGTAGCTTGGCTATTACAATTTCAAGTTTATCGGTTTACATTTAGGTCGAAAGGCTTTCACAAACCCCTTTTACACCTGGCTTACGTTTTCCAAAATACTACAAGTTTCACCAGGAGATCCTATTTTAACTCAATTTCTTTTACAATCGCCCTGCAGGAGAGTTTGTCTGTGCAATTTGTTTGCTTTAAAATATGCAAGCTATTTGGAGTTTTAGCTGTAGCTTCGGTTATAACCAGATCAAGTCTGTTCGGTTTACACTTAAGTCGAGAGGGTTTCCAAAGTTCCTTCTTTTACACCTACGTTACACGTTCCAAAATATCAAGTTAGAATATAAAATCCCATAAGTTACTGAGAAAAAATGCATAAAGCAAAGCAAAGCCTGTTTTTAACGTTCTGATAACAAAAGAAACATCGTGCTGAGAGTGACAAGAGTTCGTGGTTTGCCCATCCTTCAGAAAAGAGCGCCAGAAAACGTGTTTTTTGTTTTTGCTGTTTTTTGATTGGGAAAGCACCACTTTCCCACGAAGTGCCATTTTGCCTGTTATAAAAGTCAGGGGTTCTACATTTTGTTGGCTGGTGGCTTGCAGCGTGGGCCTGGTATTGACATAACTGTTTAAAGAGGCGTGAAATATTTATAAGACTGAAACAGGCCATACGGCCGAGACAAAATGCCTCATCTTTCTCTGTAGAATTCTCAAATTGCGTAAAATTTCTGCCAAACATGTATTGAAAAGTAAAGGACAGGAAGGTGTTAGCGCAAATACTTTCCTTTTGGCGGCCTCAAAAAGTTACACGTTTGCAAATTTTTCAAAACTCGACTTTGACAGGTCTACGGCTACCAACAGCTCCCTCTTACCGAAAATGACTTTTATACAAAAAATGACAAAATTTAGAATAATTTCAAGTGCAAAAAGGATAATACTTTTTCCGCGCAAATATCGTTCATTTTAGGTGTAAATTTTAGATAAATAGTTAATCTCCAAAACATTGTGCGTTGATTTACAAATAAGCACTTCTAAAACTCAGAATACTGAATTTTACGAAGCCTAGTAGGCCAATTTTGGACCATTCTTTAACTTAGGGCTCTTCAAAGCTAAGTCGCCTTCAAATTTGTCGCTTTATTGCTTAGAATAATTAATGATGTCTATGCTTTTACCTGATCGGATCGAGCAATAAATTGTTTTTTCCTTTGGTTTTTCATTTTACTGATAAAAGAGTTAGAATTTGAAGAAACAATCCTTTGCTGTTTCAAAGACTTATTCACAGAACATATGCAAATTTTGATGTAAATGTGACAAAAAATTTACTGGGGCGTCTTTTAAACAATCTTATTTCACATGGTTTTCTCACCTCTTAAAGGGTCATTATATACATCCAGTTCAGCGTCACTTGACGTAACTTGACTTTCTTCTGTCGCTGAAATTACCGAGAAGATATTTCAACTTTGCTAGTGATCACAACTATGTGCAATTACAACTAGCGTTCTAATACTGGCGTATTTAGTGGATTCCTTAAAAACCTTCGGGTCTAATTGATCCAAAAAATTGTGCACCAGAATTAAGATATACTTAATTAACAAACAGTACAAAATCACCACAACAAAGTCTTTCCCTGTTGCTTTTTCTCACCTGTGGCTGGAAACTCATTTTTCACCTCCAGTTCTTCTCCCGTTGTTGGGAGGTTGCTTTCTGCCATAGCTAGAAATAAAATTGAATCGATTAAAATCAAAAGAGGAGACTCAGATGAAAGTAACCCAGGGAAAACATTTTATACTTAATCATAGAGGATGAATGAGAATCTCAAAGTTTCCTCCGTCACGCTATTGTGATTGCGTGACAGTCAAGTTCTGCGGGTTGTGTCATGTTTGTTTTTTCAATTGTCTGTTTGCTAGTTTGTTTTCGTAGTCTCATCTATTGAAACGTCGTTCAAGGCTGTCCCTTGTCAAAAAGCGTGAGTTGCAATATAACAATCCAGTTATACCCGGTAGGCATGGATAAGCATGGATCAAAAATTATGCAACAAACTAAACCGAAACACCTTTGAGGGCTTGCGTTACCGTCACGAATTCTAACAACATCCCGCGAGCCTATTGCATGAAGAAACACGTTTATCGACCCTGTTCTCCTACAAAGTGCATGTGTAAAATGTCCCTCAAAGCTATCGAAAAATTGCTGGACACAGTCTTTTTTTTCACTAACAGAATTATAAGTTCTGGTCAATAAACTCCTTCATTGATTATTTTTTGAAGGAACCAGAAAATTTAGATACTAAATTTAGAGCGGGTCCCTCTCCAAATTATGTTGGGGAAGTACTCGATTTTTTCATATCGAATTCAGAAAAGGCGCTGAATACGAGGTTATTTTGAGGGACTGAGGAAGATGGCACTGGAAAGTGTCCTTTTCGACAAAACTCTTGCTATCAAGAAACTTCATCCACAGCAAATTGAAAGCCAAGCGCAACACACAGACTCCTGCATAGCTTAATCTGGTAAGCCATCGAGTGAATTCACTGCCAGGCCATGAGCATTTGGCGGAGGAAGTAGACTGAAAGCGAAATGAAACTGAAAAATTATTTTTCAACAAATTGCTGATCAAAAGAGAATCTTTTGCAATATTATAGCGGATGGGAAATTTCCCTGAAGCTGCTGAGGTGGTCTTGCCATACAGAACAAGCTTCTGCTCCAATATCAGCATTTACTGAGCTCACAATTTTATCTTCCAGCGCACGGTGTAAACAAGCAAACAATGTGCCCATTTAGTCCGCCATCGCGCGTAAAGGTATATCTACTAAAACCGAACTCTGACAGATAACCACTTAGAAATGATACTACCAACTCCCTTGTAGATACGTAGTTCGAACATTTGAAGACAAAAATTCATTCACCGTCGACGATTATCGTGTCAAGTTTTGCGAGGAGGTGGATTGATGTTCCAAAGCGTTTAAAAGACCAGAATAATTAATCGTGTCGTTGACGGGGTTTAGGTTTCATACGTGATCAAGAAATCTTAGTCATCGTGGCTCTGGGGTTAAAATTTTCACTTTTGTTGACACGTCTTCCCAATTCCTCTGCTATTTATACGTTAAGGTGGGACCCGTGAGCGAGCAGGAAAGCTGTGCTCTGATCGGCTACCCAAGAATGCAATTTCCCACTTTGATTGCCCACAGAAGGAAATGAAGAAATGCTTGTAGCCTGTTGAATACCTCGTATAACTTCGTAACTAAACAGTATATTTTTGTCCTATGAATAAAAGCTTTTCCAGCATTTTTGTCTAAAAAAGAGGTCACGGATTCGACCTAAACAAAACAAAAATCACAACGAAACTCGCAGATTCATTTGGTAATTCCATGGTGCATGAATATATTTAGTTATCGCGTGATAGATCCTTTGATCCGTTGCTGACGAAGCCTTGGTCTCGGTCCCGGGTAAAAACATAGTGATGGAAATTGGCCGATGTACAGCCTTTTTTAAGTTCACACTTTTCCAGTAATACAATGAAGAAATGTAAAATGGTTTCCGTGTTTACATAGCCTGATGTAAACACGCGGGAGGTTGGGAGAACACGAGATAAACGTAGGAAACCACGACGCGAAGCGGAGTGGTTTCCAGCTTATCATCAGGCTATGTAAACACGGAAACCATTTTACATTTCTTTTATAAAATAACTAATGAAAGAGGAACGAAAACCGTGTTTATATACGCTCATGTAAAACGGTTTTATGGCCAATCAGAGCGCGCGTACTATTTGAATTATTTTATAAACGCATATATGAGGTATTAGATAACCGCGCGTGGATACGAATTTTACCATCGAGTGTTCATGACATCTTTTAACTCCTTCAAACAGATAATTCAATTCAAGCAGATAAATTCGTATCGATAGGCCGACATGTATCATCCATTTTATTCAAAATATATTGGTTGAAAATTTGAATCAAATATAATTTTTTAAATAGGAGCATCGATTACAGAGATCCGCTGCACCTAAATTCAGCTCGCCGAAAAATTAATTCAATTTCGGACATTGTAATACAACAGTTTCTCATGACAAGAACTATTTTCTTTGAAAAAGAACTGAATTCAGCTTCAGGTAAAAAATACAATTGAAAAAAAAAAAACAGCCCACATGGAAGGTAAAACTGTCATGTTGATAAATCCGGTTGTAATGACGAATTTATATGTGAAGATATAAATGGTACATTTACAGCGTGCGGTGGAGATGTCACGTTTTGGAAACTGAAAAAATTCTGGTATTTCACCGACAACCATATTACCGTTATTATTACTATATAACGCAAATGTTACCAAATCAAAAGAAACGTAGGGATTGTGTAATTTTTTTTCAACCTTGAGCTTTGTTACAAACTTACAAAGAGATATTTGCTGATTTTGATATTGACGAGAGTTCTAATTATATACGTCACGTTATCTAGCTTTGTCACATGCTCATCACGCGCTTCTGCCGCATAATCATCACGCACAGTTAAACCTTTAACTCCCGTGATCTAATTGTTAATTCTCCCCTCTAGCTGCTACATGTTTCATTTCAAAGTAGATACGGAAATTTGGTGTTAGTTCAAAGATAACGACTGAATTCTACCTGATAAAACTTTGAGTATTCTCATTGCCTGTTTGCTGGATAATATATTGATATTACAGGGATAAGTTACAAGTTATATCACTTCTAGGAGTTTAAGGCTTCAGGAAATTGCATCGCGTGCAGACTATTAAACCAGTCAAATGAGAGAAACCATTGAAATATCTTCACATCTGATAACAATAAACCGGGAAATTCGACTGAAATTAAACTTGATTGTTTTCAGCCGCCAGAAAAATAAGATTGCGATCTTTCATTATAAATAACATGAACTCTACAGCTCTAATCAGTTGCAGAATGGAAATTGATTTGTACCTGTTAAACTGTTATCCTCTGAATCCTTCTATTCTCCAGACGATGTCATTTGTTAATTCTACATGCCTGAAAATATCAAAATAATATTTCGCTTTACAACAATTCGATGAATAAATGAAGGTAACATATTTACGAGTTTGAAAAATGTAACCTCATCTAATGCCCAGTATTGTGCTTGTATTTTTGTCTGTTTGTTTTTTTTTTATTCTTTTTATGATTATTATTTGTTTACATGTTTCTCCATGGCGATTAATTATTTCTGTGATTTAAATTCAGCTCTTTCTCTTTCAGTGCAAAACACTCGCATCCGCAAAACCCTTTTCTTCTCTGAGCAGGACATGTTACACCCTGCCATAACTGAATCGATAAGGATGAATTTACACCGTGAGTTATCTTGTACCAATGCAATTTCTCTTCAAGTGATCAACTCAATATATCCCTCGTTCAATATGATACACATTTGTTTTTGGTCATCTTCCCATCAGCGTTACAGTTCTCTCAAATTTTCATTTTCCGCTCTCACCGTGACAACTTCAAAAGTTTCTAAAAATAATAACGGTAAGCTTTTTTCTTGTAAATAACTCCCGCCAATTGTGCCCTAAATATTTTTGCAGTCAAAAGCGTAGGTGTCCGGTGAAATCACTAGAGGGAGATACAAAGCTAAAGAAACCACATTAATAATATGTATTCTTTATGTAAATTTTTTCCAATTTTCTTGTCTTTCGATTATAATATGCTACATATTTCTTCATTATCTTTCCTCACCTAAAGATTACTTGCAATAAATTTAACTCCAATAAAGTTCTTTTACAAGAAAAATACTTGACTTCTCGTTTTATCTAGAGAAAAGCATATTGATATCGTTTCGCGTCTTGGAAAGAATTAAAGCGAATACCATAAGTACTCTTCTTAAAAAAAATATCCGAGGAAGATATTCCAATTTTTTTTTAAATCTGTGTACCCCATGCATCTTTGTGTGCAGAAACCCTCTGTGCATCTTATAAGAACTTTATGAATAAATTTTTACTGAACCAGTTGTCTTTAAGTTGGAAGAGAAATCTGAGGCCGTAGCTCTCTGTCTCTTTGAGCTCTAGAATTGTCAGCCGAGTTTGGATGCAGTAAGCGAGGCCATAAATAAATGTGTAACAGTTCGTACAGACAAGTGACGCACATGATACTGGAATCAGAAATGCCACAGCTTCGTAAATCCCTCATGGGAAGATAAATAAGCTACCTCAAGTTCTGGTATGTTTATCTACATGTCAGCATTGATATTTAATCTGTCTTTTAACCTGATCTGACGGATAGGGTTTTTCTTTTCGGTCGTCGGTTAAAAATGATTTTTTTCCTTTGTCACGAAAAAGCCTAAAATTTCCTTTCTATGATTATCATCATCATTATCTTTTATTTCCCTAATTTACACAATAGCAAAAAATTATTTACAGCGGTTATAGCTGGAGGGCGAGGAGATCCAGGAAGCCACTGAGCTTATGGGGGAGCCACCTCACTTACATTAATAAATAAAGTAAAGAAAAAGTGCTGCGAATGTGCGGCTTGGCCAATTCAGTGATTATTTAAATAAAAAATCTTGCATTTTCGTCTTAAAACTAAGAAGGTTTGACGAACGAGTGACTGAAACAGGAAGAGAGTTCCAAATTTTAGGACCTTGGTAGAGAATTGTAAATTGCTTGAGATTTGTACGGCACAAATGCGTTCGATAATTATCGGCTGTTCTGGTACCATAGTTGTGAATTTGGCTATTCGTTACAAAAAGATTGAGAAGCAATGGAGGCAATAAGTTATTTCTATAATAAAACTAGAATTTGGCGATTTCAAATGTATTGACTTGGAAAATATCTAAAATTCCTAGTTTGGAGAAAGGAGCAGAATGGGCTCGATAGTCTGAGTTGGTGATAGCCCGCACAGCTCGCTTTTGCAAGTAATAAATTCTATTTAAGTTAGATACGTATGTGGACGATCAGGCGCAGCTACAACAGACGATATAAGGATAAATTAAGTTGTAGTACAAAGTGAGTTTGGTTGTAGAGGATAGGAAAAAGCGAGACCTGAATATAATACCTATTGATTTAGCGATTTGTTTACATACATAGTTGATATGGTATTTCCAGGTGAGATGATCATAAATATCGACCCCAAGGAATTTAGTTATGTGAGATTGTTGTAGGGGTTTACCTCCAAAGGAGAGAGAAATGCCGGAGTTGAATTTCTTTTGTCTGGGCTTAAAAATTACGTAGTTAGTTTTCTTTATATTAACTGAGAGCTTATTGCATTTTAGCCAGACACCAATATTTTGGAGTTCATCTTTAAGTACGGATTCTAAGCAATTTTGGTTTGAGTGAGAATAAAAGATACTGGTGTCATCAGCGAAGAGCAGAGGGTCTGTTAATTCAGAGGCATTAGGGAGGTCATTTATGTGTAGAATGAACAATAGAGGGCCTAAAATCGAACCTTGAGGGACACCACACTTGATGGTTTGCATTGGAGAGCAAGCTTGATTGAATTGGACAAATTGCCGGCGGCAAGAAAGTAGCTTTTAAACCACTGCAGAGCCACGTCACGGATACCATAGTGCTCCAATTTGGCAAACAAGATTTGATGGTCGAGAGTGTCAAATTATGTATTTTAAGACATGAAACTTTCGACATTGATGATCTTAGCAGTATGCAGGATGATCCTTTATGTATACACTGTATGTCATGGCTCATTAACGAGAAATCTATAGCTAGATCTGAGAACTTCAGATCGTAAAATCCGATGGTCTAAGATTCGATCCTGCGTTCGTGACGAGTAAATAAAATCGGTATTTCTTTTGTCTCATCTCTCAAATTATTTCTATTTGTATCTATAGTCAATACCAGCTTCTCTCATTCACTGCAATGGGTCCTCAATGACTTATTCTGTCCCCACCCTTAACTCCTGTGAAAATGTGATTTGCCCGTCAAGTGTGTAACAAAACGGTACACTTGGTAACACCAGTAGTATTGAAGAAGCTGAATATGAGCTCATCGAACTCGAAACAGAAAATGATGTATCATCGTTTATTTCGTGATCCATGATTCTATTTCTAGCCTTTTTTTCCTCTTTTGGGCAGTCAACGAGGAAATCAAAAGAAAACACATTTTGCTCTCTTGGGTAGCCGATCAGAGCACAGGTTTTCTTGCTCGCTCACGGGTCTCACCTTAACATATAAATAGCAGAGAAATTAGGTGAACGTGTCAACAAAAGTGAAAATTTTAACCCCAAACCCGCGATGACTACGATTTCTTGATCACTTATGAAAACGAAACCTCGTCAACGACACGACTAATTATTCTGCTTTTTTAAACGTTTTGGAACGTCCTTCCACCTCCACGCAAAACTTGACACGGTAATCGTCGACAGTGGATAAATTTTTGTCTTCAAATGTTCGAACTACGTATCTACAAGGTACTTAGTAGTATCATTTCAAACTGGTTATCTGTCAGAGTTCAGTTTTAGTAGATATACCTATTAGTGCGATGACGGACATAATGGGCACGATCTTTGAATGATTACATCGTGTGTTGGAAGATAAAAATGTGGGCTCAGTAAAAACTGATATTGGAGCAGAATTCTATTCTGTAGGGCCCCAACCCTCGACCTCCCGCACTAAAGTCCGGCGCCCTATTACCTTAACAGGCAGTGGTTTAACGACTATCAAATCAGCAAAAAAAATAAAAAGTAGGATGTTTATGTCACTATACTCGGGATTAAAGAAAATGAAAACCTAAAAGATCTTGTATGAGGCCCAGTCTCAACTTGGCGTATAAATAGTGAAACAGCAAAGCTCCAAAATAGAATCATGGATCACGAAATAAACAATGATACACCATTTTCTGTTTCGAGCTCGATGAGCTTATATTCAGCTTCTTCAACACTGCTGGTGTTATCAAGTGCACCGTTTTGTTACACACTTGTGGGGCTAATCACATTTTCACAGGAGTTAAGGTGAGGACAGAATAAGTTAATTGCGACCTAATGCAGTGATAAATGATGAAAAAACGGACATTTTTAGCATGAAGGCCGATTTCAAAAGCGATTTTTCAAAAACTCAAACCGGCTTCCAAAAACCCAATAATTTCTTGTTTTACAAACATATTTCCAATATTCTGAGATCAAACAATTATAATTTCACATTTTATAAACATATTTGCTATATTCTGAGGTCAAACAATAAGAATTTCTTGTTTCATAAACATCTTTGCTGTTCAATAATAATTATTTGTTTCTTCAAAAATTTTACAGGGTTGCAAGTTAGTTTGACCTTAGATTAGCTGTCGCAGTTATCTTAGAAATAAGATCAGGTTTCCTTGGTTTTTTTGGAAGGTTAGGTTGATGTCCTGTGAGGTCATTAAGGAGTTGAACGAGGTCACTGATTTTCAGCTTTCTCGACTGATCCATTTTTCGAAAGGAACTTCGACTACAAATTTTAAAACTGCAAAGAATAGTGGTTGTCGTTCACCAATTTTCCAAGTTAAAACGGATTGTTTCAGGAAAGATCCATTTTCTATTTCCCACTCTTGGGTTTTTGGAAGCCGGTTTGAGTTTTTGAAAAATCGCTTTTGAAATCGGTCTTCATACTAGAAATGTCCGTTTTTTCTTCATTTTCAAAGGCTCAGGAATAGTCCTTATACTTTCTCAAACTTCCTCTTTTTAAGCTTAAATTAAAGATTAGCCTTTCCTCTTCAAAAACCCGTTCTTGAGTTTCTCAATCATTGATTCTGGAAATTGGAAAACCGAGTTTTATGAAGGCTGCTAAGCTAGTTTCGGCCCTTTTTTCTCTAATTATGGGCTTTTCAAGGCGCGAGTGCATTCAAACTCCCGCTTCAGTGCTGAGGAATAATAAATGATGTCCAGGCATTCTGCGCGTTGCGATGATATAAATGGTACATTAATTTACAGCGTGCGGTGGAGATGTCACGTTTTGGAATTGACAACCATATTACCGTGATTATAACTAGATATCGCGACTGATACAGTATCAAAAGAAACTTAGGGATTGTGGTTTTTTTTTTTTTTTTGCATCTTTTTATTTTAACCTCGAGTTTTGTTTCAGTCTTCGTTTGTTTCCGAGAGATAATAGCTGGTTTTGATACTGACGAGAGCTATAATTATACGCAGCACATTATCTAGCTTTGTCACATGCTCATCACGCGCTTGTGCCGCATAATCATCACGTACAGTTAAACCTTAAACTCCCGTGATCTAATTGTTAATTCTCCCCTCTAGCTGCTACATGTTTTATTTCAGAGTAGATACGGAAATTTGGTGTTAGTTCAAAGACAACGAATTCTACCTGATAAAACTTTGAGTATTCTCATTGCCTGTTTGCTGGATAATGTACTGATATTATATCACCTCTAGGAGTTTAAGGATTTAGTAAATTCCATCGCTGTATCTTTCTCTACATTTCAGAATTGATAACAAATCTGTCGTTTCGGCTGATCTGAAAGGGAGGTTTTTTTTTCGGTTGTCGTTTAAAAATGTTTTTTTCTCTTTGTCAAGAAGAAGCTTAAAATGTCCTATCTTTCATTATGTATTTTAAGACATGGAACTTCCGACATTGATGATCTAAGCAGTATCCAGGATGATCCTCTATGTATCCATTGAATGTCATGGCTCATTAACAAGAAATCTATAGCTATGTGGGTGAACTTTAGATCGTAAAATCCGATGGTCTAAGATTCGAGTCCTTGAGAGGAAAGTTAAGGTTTTCCTTCCCTCCCCTCCCATCCCGCTTTCGTGACGAGTGAATAAGATCGATATTTCTTTTATTCTTTTGTCTCATGTCTTAAATTATTCCCATTTGTATTTTTAGTCAATACTCGTTTATCTCATCCCTTGAATTAGGTCGCCATTAACTTATTCTGTTGAAAATGTGATTTGCCCCACAAGCGTCTAACAAAACGATGCACTTGGCAACACCAGCAGTATTGAAGAAGCTTAATATGAGCTCATCGAACTGGAAACAGAAAATCGTGTATCACTGTTTATTTTGTGATCCATGATTCTATTTTGTAGCTATGCTGTTTCACTATTTATACTCCAAGTTGAGACTGGGCTTCATACAAGATCTTTTAGGTTTTCATTTTCATTAATCAGGAGTACAGCACAATGACCTAAACATCCTACTTTTTAATTTTTTTTGCTGATGTGATGGTCGTTAAACCACCGCCTGCTTAGGTTGTAGGGCGCTGGACTGCCTTGCGGGAGGTCGAGTGTTCAAGCCCTACACAACAGAATTCTGCTCCAATATCAGCACTTACTGAGCCCACGTTTTTATCTTCCAGCGCACGATGTAAACACTCAAACATCGTGCCAATGTTTTCTGTCAGCGCGCGAAAAAGTATATCTACTAAAGCTCTGATAGATAAGCAGTTAGAAATGATATTACTAACCACCTTGTAGATACGTAGTCCGAACATTTGAAGGCTAAAATTTATTCACCGTCGACGATAACCGTGTCAAGTTTCGCAAGGAGGTGGATTGATGTTCCAAAGCGTTTAAAAAACCAGAATAATTAGTCGTGTCGTTGACGAGGTTTCGTTTTCATACGTGATCAAGAAATCGTAGTCATCGTGATTCTGGTGTTGAATTTTTCACTTTTGTTGACACGTTCTCCCGATTTCTCTGCTATTTATATGTTGTGGTGGGACCCGCGAGCGAGCAAGAAAACCTGTGCTCTGATCGGCAACCAAAGCATGCAAAATGTGTTTTCTTTTGATTCCCTCGTTGATTCCCAAAAAAGGAAAAAAAAATGCTTTTAGCTTGTTGAATACCTCGTATAATGTCGTAACTAAACAGTTTATTTTTGTCATATGAATAAAAGCTTTACTGGTATTTTTGGTTAAAACATGAAGTCACAGATTCGTTCCAAATGAAAACAAAACAAAACAAACAAAAATCACAACAAGACTAGCAGATTCATTTGATAATTCCATGGTGCATGACAATATTTTGTTATCATGTAATATATCCTTCAATCCTTTGCTGAGGAAGTCTTCGTTTCGGTCCTTAAAATGTAGTGAGAGAAATTGGCCGATGTACAGTCTTCTTAGCGTCACACTTGTTCAGGAATGCAAACGCATATAGTAGGTATTAGATAATCGCGCGTGGATACGAATTTTACCATCGAGTGTACATGACATCTTTTCCTCCTTCAAATAGATAATTCAATTCAAGCATATATGTTCGTATCCAAAAGTGGACATGTATCATCCTTTTTATTTAAAAGATATTGATTGAAAACTTGCATCAAATACAATTTTTTAAATAGGAACATCGAAAATAGAGATCCGCTGCACTGACGCTCAGCTAGGCGGAAAACCAATTCAATTTCCGACGGTGCAATACAAAAATTTCTTATTACAAGAAGTATTTCCTTAAAAAAGAATTCAGCTTCAGGTAAAAAAAAAACCATAAAAAAAGCCTACATGGAAAGTGACATTGTCATGTTGATAAATTCGGTTCTAATGATGACCTTGATACTTTTAGATGTGAAGATATAAATGGTACATTTACAGCGTGCGGTGGAGATGTCACGTTTTGGAAAGTGAAAAAATTCTGGTATTTCACCGACAACCATATTACCGTTATTCTTATCATCTACCGGAAATGTTACAATATCAAAAGAAACGTACGAATTGTGCATTTTTTTTTTTCAACCTCGAGCTTTGTTTCAAACTTCGTTTGTTTCCGAGAGATATTTGCTAGTTTTGATATTGACGAGAGCTATAATTATATACAGCACGTTATCAAGCTTTGTCACATGCTCATCACGCGCTTCCGCCGCAAAATCATCACGTACAGCTAAACCTTTAACTCCCGTGATCTAATTGTTAATTCTCCCCTCTAGCTGCTACATGTTTCATTTCAAAGCTAAGTAGACACGGAAATTTGTCGTTAGTTAAAAGACAAAGAATTCTACCTGATAAAACTTTGTGTATTCTCATTGCCTGTTTGCTGGATAATGTATTGATATTACAGGGATAAGTTACAAGTTATATCACTTCCAGGAGTTTTAGGATTTAGGAAATTGTATCGCGTGCAAGCTATTAAACCACGAGTCAAATGAGAGAAATCAATGAAACATTTCCGCATCTGAGGACAGGAAACTGAGAAAATTCGACTGAAATTAAACTTGATTGTTGTCAGCCGCAAGAAAAATAAGATTGCGATCTTTCATTATAAATAACATGAGCTCTACCGCTCTAATTGGTTGCAGAATGAAAATTGATTTGTATCTGTTAAATTGCTATCCTCTGAATCCCTCTTTTGTCATTTGTTAATTCTACATGCCTCTAAATATTGAGAATAACGTTCTGCTTTACAATAATTTCGATGAAAAAATGAAGGTAACATATTCGCGAGTTTGAAAGATCTAACCTCATCTAATGTCCAGTTTCGTGATCAAACTTGCTGTTCTTCTTGAAAAAAGTTATTGCGCTTGTTTTTTTGTTTTTTATTCTTTTTATGATTATTACTTGTTTACATGTTTCTCGATGGCGATTAATTAATTCTGTGATTTAAATTCAGCTCTTTTTCTTTTAGTGCAAAACACTTGCAATCCGCAAAACCCCCTTTCTTCTTAGAGCAGGACATGTTACACTCTGCCATAACTGAATCGATAAGCATGAATCGATGAGCAGGAATTCACACCGTGAGTTATATTGTACCAATGCAATTTCTCTTCAAGTGATCAACTCGATATATCCCTCGTTTAATATGATACACATTTGTTTTTGGTCATCTTCCCATTAGCGTTACAGTTCTCTCACATTTTCATTTTCCGCTCTCACCGTAACAACTTCATAAGGTTTCTAAAAATAATAACGGTTAGCCTTTTTCTTGTAAATAACTCCCGCCAATTCTGCACTAAATATTTGTGCAGTCAAAAGCGTACGTGTCCAGTGAAATCACCAGAGGGAGATACAAAGCTAAAGAAATCACATCAATAATACGTATTCTTTATGTAAATTTATTTCCAATTTTCTCGTCTTTCGATTATAATATGCAACATATTTCTTCATTATCTTTCCTCACCTCAAGAATACTTTCAATAAATTTAACTCCGATAAAGTTCTTTTCCAAGAAAAATACTTGACTTCTCGTTGTATCTAGAGAAAAGCATATTTAAATCGTTTCACGTCTTGGAAAGAATTCAAGCTAATACCATAAATACTCTTCTTAAAGAAATATCCGAGGGAGATATTCAAAATTTGTTAAATCTGTGTACTCCATGTATCTTTGTGTACAGAAACCCTCAGTGTATCCTACTGAAATTTTATGAATACATTGTTTCTGAACCAGTTGCCTTTAAGTTGGAGGAGAAATCTGAGGCCGTAGTTCTCTGTCTCTTTGAGCTCCAGAATTCTTTGCTGAGTTTGGATGCAGTAGGCGAGACCATAAATAATTGTATAACAGTTCGTACAGACAAGTGACCTACATGATACTGGAATCAGAAATGCTGCAGCGTCATAGACCCCTCATGAGAAGATAAATAAGCTCAGCATTGATATTTAATCTGTCGTTTAACCTGATCTGACAGATAGGGTTTTTTATTCTCGGTCGTCGGTTAAAAATGACTTTTTCCTTTGTCACGAAAGAGCTTGAAATTTCCTTTCTATCCTTATGTATTTGAAGACATGAAACTTTCGACATTGATGATCAAAGCAGTATGCAGGATGATCCTTTATGTATCCATTGCATGTCATGGCTCATTAACGAGAAATCTATAGTTATATGTGAGAGCTTCAGATCGTAAAATCCGATGGTCTAAGATTCGATCCTGCGTTCGTGGCGAGTAAACAAGCTCGGTATTTCTTTCATTCTTTTGCCTCATGTTGTAAATTATTTCTATTTGTATCTTTAGTCAATATCCGTTTATCTCATTCACTGCATTAAGTCGCTATTAACTTATTCTGTACTCACCTTAACTCCTATGAAAATGTGATTTGCCCCAAAAGTGTTTAACAAAATGGTGCACTTGGTAACACTAGCAGTATTGAAGAAGCTGAATATGAGCTAATCAAATTCGAAACAGAAGATCGTGTATCATTGTTTATTTCGTGATCCATGATTCTATTTTGTAGCTATGCTTTTTCACTATTTATACGCCAAGTAAAGACTGAGCCTCATACAAGATCTTTTAGGTTTTCTTTTTCTCTAATCCCGAATATAGCACAATGACATAAACATCCTACTTTTTAATTTTTTTGTTAATGCGATAGTCGTTACACCACTGCCTGCTTGTAGGGCGCCGGACTGCCTTGCAGGAGGTCGAGGGTTCAATCCCCATACAACAGAATTTTGCTCCAGTATCAGTATTTACTGAGCCCAAATTTTTATTTTCCAACGCACGATGTAAACACTCAAGCATCGTGCCCATTTTATCCGTCATCGCGTTAATAGGTATATCTACTAAAACTGAACTCTGACAGATAACCAGTTAGAAATTATATTACTAACCACCTTGTAGATACGTAGTTCGAATATTTGAAGAGAAAAATTTATTCACCTTCGATGTTCCAAAACGTTTAAAAAACCAGAATAATTAATCGTGTCGTTGACGAGGTTTCGTTTTCATACGTGATCAAGAAATCGTAGTCATCGTGGTTCTGGGATTAAAATTTTCACTTTTATTGACACGTTTATCTAATTTCTGTGCTATTTCTACGTTGTGGTGGGACCCACGAGCGAGCAAGAAAACCTGTGTCCTCATTCTGATCGGCCACCCAAGAGTGCAACATGTGTTTTCTTTTGATTCCCTCGTTGATTCCCCAAAAAAGGAGAAAAAAAAAGAAATGCTTGTAGCCTATTGAATACCTTGTATAATGTCATAACTAAACAGTTTATTTTAAAAATTTGCATCCAGTACAATTTTTTAAATAGGAGCATCGAAAATAGAGATCCGCTGCAGCTCGTCGGAAAACATTCAATTTCGGACATTGCAATACAGAAATTTCTTATTACAAGAAGTATTTCCTTAAAAAAAGTTTAATTCAGCTTCACCTAAAAAAAAAAAGCAAACAAAAAAAGATAAAAAAAAAGTCTACATGGAAAGTAAAACTGTCATGTTGATAAATTCGGTACTAATGACGACCTTGATACTTTGTCGTAACTAAACAGCTTATTTTTGTCATATGAATAAAAGCTTCTCCGGTATTTTTGGTTTACACATAAGGTCACGGATTCGTCCCAAATGAAAACAAAACAAAACAATATCACAACGAGACTAATAGATTCATTTGGTAATTCCATGGTGCAGGAAAATATTTTGTTATCATGTAATATATCCTTCAATCCTTTGCTGAGGAAGTCTTCGTCTCGGTCCTTAAAATGCAGTGAGAGAAATTGGCCGATGTACAGCCTTCTTAGGGTCACACTTGTTCAGTAATGGAAACGCATCTAGGGGATATTAGATAATCGTGCGTGGATACGAATTTTACCATCGAGTGTTCATAACATCTTTTACACCTTCAAATAGATAATTCAATTCAAGCGGATGTCTTCGTATCCAAAAGTGGACATGTATCATTCTTTTTATTTAAAGATATTGATTGAAAACTTGCATCAAATACAATTTTTTAAATAGGAGCATCGAAAATAGAGATCCGCTGCACCGACGCCCAGGTCATCGGAAAACCAATTCAATTTCGGACATTGTAATACAAAAATTTCTTATAAAACCATAAAGAAAAGCCTACATGGAAAGTAAAACTGTCATGTTGATAAATTCGGTTCTAATGACGACTTTGATACTTTTATATGTGAAGATATAAATGGTACATTTACAGCGTGCGGTGGATATGCATATGTCACGTCTTGGAAACTGAAAAAATTCTGGTATTTCACCGACAACCATATTACCGTTATTCTTACCATATATCGCGAATGTTACGATATCAAAAGAAACGTAGGAATTGTGCATGTTTTTTTTTCAACCTCGAGCTTTGTTTCAAACTTCGTTTGTTTTCGAAAGATATTTGCTGGTTTTGACTTTGACAAGATCTATAATTATATACAGCACGTTATGTAGCTCTGTCACATACTTCTGCCGCATAAAGATCACGTATAATTAAATCTTTAACTCCCGTGATCTAATTGTTAATTCTCTCCTCTAGCTGCTTCATGTTTCTTTTCAAAGTAGATGCGGAAATTTAGTGTTAGTTAAAAGAGAACGAATTCTACCTGATAAAACTTTGAGTATTCTCATTGCCTGTTTGCTGGATAATGTATTGATATTACACGAATAAGTTACAAGTTATATCACCTCCAGGAGTTTAAAGATTTAGGAAATTGCATCGCGTGCGAACTACTGAACCACGAGTCAAATGAGAAAAACCAATGAAATATTTCTGCATCTGACAACAATAAACCGAGAAAATTCGACTGTATTAAAGTTGATTGTTGTCAGCCGCAAGAAAAATAAGACTACCATCTTTCATTATAAATAACATGAGCTCTACAGCTCTAATCAGTTGCACAATGAAAATTGATCCTCTGAATCCCTCTGATCTCTAAACGATGTCATTTGTTAATTCTACATGCCTCAAAATATTGAGAATAACGTTTTGCTTTACAACAATTTCGATTAAAAAATAATGGTAACATATTGACGAGTTTGAAAGATCTAACCTCATCTAATACTCAGTTTCGTGATCAAAATTGCTGTTCTTCTTTAAGAAAGTTATTGCGCTTGTTTTTTTGTTTGTTTTTTTTTTTGTTCTTTTGACGATTATTACTTGTTTACATGTTTCTCCATGGGAATTGATTAATTCTGTAATTTAAATTCAGCTCTTTCCCTTTTAGTGCAAAACACTCGCAATCCGCAAAACCCCTTTTCTTCTTAGGGAAGGACATGTTACACTCTGTCATAACTGAATCGATAAGGATGAATCCACAGCGTGAATTATATTGTACCAATGCAATTTCTCTTCAAGTGATCAACTCGATATATCCCTCGTTCAATATGATACAAATTTGTTTTTGGTCATCTTCCCATTAGCGTTACAATTCTCTCAAATTTTCATTTTCCGCTCTCACCGAGACGACTTCATAAAGTTTCTAAAAATAATAATGGTAAGCTTTTTTCTTGTAAATAACTCTCGCCAATTCTGCACTAAATATTTTTTGCAGTCAAAAGCGTAGGTGTCAAGTGAAATCACCAGAGGGAGATACAAAGCTAAAGAAATCACATCACTAATATGTATTCTTTATGTGAATTTCTTTTCCAATTTTCTCGTCTTTCGATTATAATATGCTACATATTTCTTCATTATGTTTCCTCACCTCAAGAATGCTTGTAATAAATTTAACTCCAATAAAGTTCTTTTCCAAGGAAAATACTTGACTTCTCTTTGTATCTAGAGAAAAGCATATTTAAATCGTTTCGCGTCTTGGAAAGAATTAAAGCGAATACCATAAGTATTCTTCTTAAAGAAATATCTGAGGAAGATATTAAAAAATTTTTTAAATCTATGTGCTCCATGCATCTTTGTTTACAGAAACCCTCAATGTATCCTACAAGAATTTTATGAATAAACTGTTACTGAAACAGTTGTCTTTAATTTGTGAGAGAAATCTGAGGCCTTAGCTCTGTCTCTTTGAGCTCCAGAATTCTTTGCTGAGTTTGGATGCAGTAAGCGAGACCATAAATAATTGTATAACAGTTCGTACAGACAAGTGACGCTACTGGAATCAGAAATGCTGCAGCGTCATAGACCCCTCATGGGAAGATAAATAAGCTACTTCAAGGTCTGGTATGTTTATCCACATGTTAGCATTGATATTTAATCTGTCGTTTAACCTGATCTGATGAGTAGGGTTTTTTTTCGGTCGTCGGTTACAAATGATTTTTTCCTTCGTCACGAAAGAGCTTAAAATTTCCTTTCTATCATTATGTATTTGAAGACATGAAACTTTCGACATTAATGATCTAAGAAGTATGCAGGATGATCCTTCATGTATCCACTGTATGTCGTGGCTCAGTAACGAGAAATATATAGCTATGTGGGTGAACTTCAGATCGTAAAATCCGATGGTCTAAGATTCGATCCTGCGTTCGTGACGAGTAAACAAGATCGATATTTCTTTCATTCTTTTGTCTCATGTTTTAAGTTATTTCTATTTGTATCTTTACTCAATACCCGTTTATCTCATTCACTGCATTAGGTCGCTATTAACTTATTCTGTACTCACCTTAACTCCTGTGAAAATGTGATTTGGCCCACAAGTGTGTAACAAAACGGTGCACTTGGTAACACCAGCAGTATCGAAGAAGCTGAATATGAGCTCATCGAACTCGAAACAGAAAATCGTGTATCATTGTTTATTTCGTGATCCATGATTCTATTTTGTAGCTATGCTGTTTCACTATTTATACGCCAAGTGAAGACTGGGCCTCATATTACATTTTTGAACTTTTATTTCCATTGATCCGGAGTGTAGCACAATGACATAAACATTCTACTTTTTTATTTAGTCTCTTTTTGCTGATGTGATAGTCGTTAAACCATCGCCTGCTTAGGTTGATCAAAGGGAGCTGAAAGGACTGGGGAGAAAGAGCATACTTCCGTTGTCTATAAGTACATATTAGAAACCATGACCAAACTGAAGGCTTTGCGTATGCGCCGCAAATCAAAGCGGAAAAAAAAAAACCGCTCCTGAACTTACAGTACACACGTGGAACTCGGGTGAGTAAGAGATGTGGGTTATTCACTTATTTTATAACCAAAACTAACGAGACCTCATGTGTTACTTAGGTGTTCTACACCGCAAGAGAGACACTCACATACCGAAAGCATGGGGAAGGAAATTTTCTTATTGATGATGAGGGCGACTTGTCGGCTTGGAAACTTCACAAGTTTTGTTGGAAAAGTTGACCAATAGAGCTGTTATTTACGTTACTAACTCAGTTGATAATAATAAATTAACTTGAAAGTCAGTTTAGTAAGACAGGAGAATGAATGAAGCATCTTTAATAATATCAAAGTCATTCCAAATGTTACAGAAATTTGACAACCTGTCAGAAGGCCATCCATGGTTTTATTGCTCAGTGACTGAGAAATGTGTTCTTCCAAAGTCTTTTTGCTCCGTGTGTCACTGGCATTCATTTCAATGTACGTAAAACCAAGCTCTTCACAAACCAGTGTTGCTGTTATTGTTTTACCAACTCTTGGGTCTTTGTTGAAAAAGAAAGCTGTGCAAAATAAAAATGTTTAAAATTGTGATTCCATTACTAATATACTAATTACATGTATAAGCGACTGTCGAGTGAAATAAATTCATCAAAGTTCATAAGTTACAGCTGTTTAAAAAATTGTATCTCTGAATGTGGGAATTAGGAAACATGTATTTATGTCATCAGTAAGTTGTACAAATGCACTTGGATGCACACAAGTAGGATACATGTAGGATGCTCACTGGTGAGGAAATTTAAGGCATTCAGCTGAAGTGTGAATTAAATTTACTGTGAAGTCATGCTCTTGTGCTAATTGTTGGA